>NC_057812.1:443176165-443476165 GCF_018294505.1 Triticum aestivum | reverse complement strand
TTTGATCATCAACAACGATACGGTCCAGGGTGAGACTTTTCTTCCCGGACAGATCTTCGTCTTCGGCGGCTTCGCTCTACGGGCCAATTCGCTCGGCCACCTGGAGCAGATCGAAAGCTACGCCCCTGGCCATCAAGTCAGGTTTGGAAGCTTAAACTACACGGCTGACATCCACGGAGACTTGATCTTCGACGGGTTCGAGCCACGGCCAAGCGCGCCGCACTATCTCGAGGGGCATGACCTAGCTCTGCCTCCGGACAGTGTCCTGGAGGCCGCACACACATCGGTTCCGACCCCTAACTCGGAGCCTATTGCGCCAATCGAGGATGAGCGGTTGGACGTCACCTCGGGGGCTTCGATCTCAAAGGCGATCGAGCCGAACACTAGCCCCACACTCTGCATGATCCGTGACTCCGAGGATCCGGACTCCTTTCCGAACTCCGAACCCCCCGCGCCCCTGCCGATCGAATCCGATTGGGCGCCGATAATAGAGTTCACCGCCGCAGACATCTTTCAGCACTCGCCTTGTGGCGATATCCTAAACTCTCTCAAGTCTCTCTCCTTATCAGGAGAGCCCTGGCCGAACTACGGTCAGCGAGGATGGGATACGGACGATGAAGAAATTCAAAGCCCACCCACCACCCACTTGGTAGCCACTGTCGACAATTTAAACGACGTGCTCAACTTCGACTCCGGAGACATCGACAGCATGGATGACGATGCAGGAGATACCGACGAACCAACGCCCATAGGGCATTGGACAGCCACCTCATCTCACGATGTGTACATGGTGGATACCCCTAAAGGAAGCGACAACGAGGAAAAAGGGGATGGGACGGGAGATCGACCCCCCGAAAAGCAATCAAAGCGTCGGCGTAAACGCCGACCCAAGCCCCGCCTCGACAAAAACCCAGCCATAGAGCAGGACGAGCCGGTAGACGACGAGCAGGCCTTAGAGCAACCGTCCGAACAGGGCAACACGGATAGAGAAACCGAACATCCCTCCTCCGGCGAAAACGGCATTCCGGACGACCTCACGCCGAATAAACCTATGGAGCAGAAGAATCTCCACGAGAGGCTCGTTGCAACTGCACGCAGCCTAAAAAAGCAGAAGCGGAAGCTAAAAACAGCGGAAGATGCACTCCGGATTAGATGGAGCAAAGTAATCAATACCACAGATAAGTACGGCGACAGTCGCCGCACTAAAAGCTATCCGAAAAGAAAGCTACTGCCTGAATTCGACGAAGAGGCCCTAGAGCCCTCGCATTCAAAAAATGAAAAAGCCACACGGTCGGATAGACGACCCCATAAAGCGGCAAGCGGCGCCGCACCTAAATCGGCATGCGACCCACTTAAGGATTCGCATCATGGCCCAGTCAGGTCCATTTATGGGCCAAGAAAGCAAGCTCTCGTAAGCAACGCTATGAAGCCATCATCAGAATCCGGCACACCCAAATACAGGGGCGCCGCACACCCCCTATGTTTCACCGATGAGGTCCTGGACTATGAATTCCCAGAGGGATTCAAACCCGTAAACATAGAGGCATATGATGGAACAACAGACCCTGGAGTTTGGATCGAGGATTATATCCTCCACATACACATGGCTAGAGGAGATGATCTCCACGCCATAAAATATCTACCCCTTAAGCTTAAAGGGCCAGCCCGGCATTGGCTTAAAAGCCTTCCCGAAAACACAATTGGAAGCTGGGAAGAGCTCGAGGATGCTTTCCGAGCAAACTTTCAAGGGACCTATGTCCGCCCTCCGGATGCAGACGATCTTAGTCACATAACTCAACAACCCGGAGAATCAGCTCGGCAGTTCTGGAATAGATTCCTCACTAAAAAGAATCAGATAGTCGACTGTCCGGACGCCGAAGCCTTAGCAGCTTTCAGGCATAACGTCCGAGACGAATGGCTCGCCAGACACCTCGGCCAAGAAAAGCCAAGAACAATGGCCGCACTAACAAGCCTCATGACCCGCTTTTGTGCAGGGGAGGACAGCTGGTTGGCAAGGTGCAGCCCCAGCGACCCAAGTACATCCGAAACTAGGGATGGAAACGGAAAACCGCGACGCAACAAGGACCGTCGCTGGACTAAGGACAAAAGTCCGAAGAGCACGGCAGTCAATGCCGGATTCAAAGGCTCACGACAAAATCAGGAAAAATCGCCCCCCAGGATAACAGGGACGATCCATCCAACCTAAATAAAATCCTGGACAGGATATGTCAGATACACAGTACTCCCGGGAAGCCTGCTAACCATACCCACAGAGACTGTTGGGTTTTCAAACAATCCGGCAGACTCAATGCCGAACACAAGGGGCTCGACACACCAAGCGAAGACGAGGACGAACCCCAAAAGCAGAGCACCAGGAAACAAAAGAACTTCCCACAAGAAGTAAAAACAGTGAACTCACTTCACATAACAAAACGTGCGGCGCCCGTAAAGGTACGCACCACACGGCCCATCCCAAAGGGTCCTGCCACTGGTTGTCAAAACCGATCATCTTCGATCAGCTAGATTATTCTAGGAATATCAAGAATGTAGGCTGGACTGCCTTGATACTCGATCCAATAATTGGCGGACTCCAGTTTTCAAATGTCCTTATGGACGGCGGCAGTGGACTAAACCTGATATATCAGGATACAATCCAGCACATGGGGATAAACCCAGCAAGAATCCGCCGCAGCAAAACCTCCTTTCAAGGGGTAATACCTGGTCCGGACACCCATTGTATGGGTTTTCTCCGGCTCGAAGTCATATTCGGCTCTGCCGATAACCTCCGCCGCGAAAAGCTGACCTTCCATATCGTCCCGTTCTCAAGTCGCTATCAAGCACTACTGGGACGCGAAGCTTTCGCTCGCTTTAACGCAATACCGCATTATGCATCTCTTACGCTTAAGATGCCCGGTCCACGAGGCATCATCTCTTTGAAGGGGAAGCACTAAAGTGCGCCTCCCCAAGCGGAGGACTGTGCGGCCGCTTTGACAGCCCCACAGCAAAATGGCCTCACCGGCCAAAAAAACTTCAAAATAGGTCATTCAAGACCACGAACGCGGATAGACGAGTTCGGTGCAAAATCATCATTGATGCAGGCCTAGAAGCCATATACCCCCGCACTAGGGGCTCCACGCATATACAATAAGAGACAATAAAGCTCAATCTTATATATCTTACTTTATACTTTGCTTATTTTAAACTTTTTCGGCACGACCCGTTTTCAACTCAGTTCCTCTCTTTTACAGATGAACGTCGTGCGGCGCCCGTCCAGGATACGGCACAACGGAGACACAGGCGCAGACGTGCAGTAGGGACCCGTCCTAAAGGATTCTTTTAGATTAAGACCCTGCGTAAACCTTTTTTACTGTCTCTTGTTGCTACACATCCCCTGGTTTTTTCTTTCTGATATAACCAAGGAGGAGGCTGGCGTCTTGGCATGTGGCCACGTCAGAATTTTTGCACGTACCTGGACACTAGGGGCTTTTTTAATAAAGAGTGTTGTTTCGCCCGCACTCATAAAGACCGAACACCTTAGGGAGTGTTCGGCGTCGCGAGTTTTGGCATTATATGCATCAGCTCCGAATCATGTCTTTGGTCAAATGTTGGGTTGCCCGGCTCCTGAGTTCGGCTACCTTACGTTCCGCTCTATCGGCTAAGGTAGCACCAGGAGAACTACTGCGATTGTGCCCCGGTTCGGCCGGGCGAGCACCTCAGTAGAGAAAGCCGAAAACTGACTGTCATGATGTAGCGTGAGACTGGTCAGCCACTCGATGACCTATCGGAATCTATCGGATTCCTCCGCTTTAACGAAGGGCCGCTTCCCGGTCAGGCACATACGCGCCCCGAACTCGGACGAGCGCAGTTGCCACCAAGGGGCTACCTAAATAGTCTCACTGTCAAACTCCTATGGCTAAGTGAAAGTGTTAAAGCATTATAGTCCGGTTGCCTGGCCCGCTGCGCTATCACCTCCTTTGTAGGACCAAGACGTTGGGTTAAGTGTGAAAATGCGTCTTCTGCGAGCACCCCCGCACTATGTGCGTGGGGGCTGAAGCCAACGACTGCCATCTTTCAGATTCTATATATATATATATATATATATATATATATATATATATATATATATATCTTAAAACGGCCGCACAGGAGGTGTTCCCAATACTTGGAGGCACAAGTATAAAAAAGGCCACTACAGTTTATCAAAATATTACTTTATAATTACATATGCTATCATAACATAGCATCTTTCGGGCACTGCGTCTCTATTACACGAGCGCCTTCAAGAACTTCCTGAAAATAGTGCTCGGAGGGTACTCGGCTTTTGTCCGAATCTCGGGACGCAACAACGGTGGTCTCCATCTCTGCCCAGTATGTCTTAACACGGGCAAGAGCCATCCTAGCGCCCTCTATGCATGCTGACCTCTTCATTGCATTTATACGCGGCACCGCGTCAAGGAATTGCTGCACCAAGCTGAAATAACTCTTCGGCTCCGATCTCCCCGGCCACAGGTGACCCATGACGTACTTCATGGCGAGTCCAGACAACCTATTCAGTTCGGCCCATTGAGCCAAACGATCATCCACTGCCAGTGGACGCTCTGGATTGTGAAACTGCGACCAGAAAAGCTTTTCCACTTCGCGATCTTTCTGATCTCGAAAGTGTTCGGTCGCATCAGCAGCACTCGCTGCCAAGTCCAGATAGGTATCCTCCACACTCCACATCCGGTCCAACGGAGCAAACTTCGGATCACAAAATTTCCTTCGCAGCATAAAGGGCTTTCCAGCCGCAATCTGTTCGGCCTGACGCAGCTCCTCCTTCGCAGCTCTCATCGCAGAGCGCGCGTCCTTGGCATTGGCAACGGCCTTCTCTAAGTCCGTCTGTTTCGCCTGGTCTTCTTTTTCAAGAAGTCTGCAACGGTCTGTAGCGCTTTTTAACTTTTCGGCCATCTCGGCCATCTCTTCCTTGCTTCGGCAATGAGCAGCCTGTTCGGCTCTCAGCTCTTCAAGGGCTTTCCTGGTGGCCGCATCACTTTCGCTGGCTTGTTCTTTAGCTCGGGCAAGTTCTGCCCTAAGACTCTCCACGGCGGCCGCACCATCTGCGTCAAGCACACACATCGTAAGACACAGGCATAAAACTGTTCTTACCTGATGCCGCCCGAGGAATTACATACCTTGAGCCTCATCAAGCCGCTTATTGACAAGCGTGATGTCGGCATCTGCCACGTCCAGTTGCCGCTTTAGTTCGGCAAAATCGTCAGTTCGGCTCGATTCCGGACACCCTGCCGCCTACATTCAAAGGCGACATCTTAGACCTGGGATTATGATCCTCCGCGTGCCGTCATTTCTTGACGACGCGCAGAGTCTCAGGGGCTACTATCTACACAGGGCGCATCTTATTCATGCGCAACTGACAAAAGTATACATTATCTAATGTACCTCGAAACCCGTCAGTAAACTTTTGACGGCCTCATACAATCCGCTCTCTACGGATGAAATCCTTTCAATCACCGTGCCCATCAATGCGCGGTGCTCCTCTGAGATAGAAGCTCGCCCCAGCAGAATCTTTAGCTCCTCCGGCCGAGCACCAGACGGTGCCGGGCTCGTCCCATGACCTCTTTCGAAGGCCGGACGCGGAGAACCTCGGGGGGCCGCATAGCCACCTTCCGCCCCTGCCGGATTTGGAGAAACCCTCCGCGACGACACCTCAGGGTCGCCCGCCTCGCTAGGCGGCACGGCAGGGGGAGGCGTCCCGCTCTCCATCATCTCCGGAAGGAGATCCCCCGAAGACGAGCTCTGCTGAGAAGGGCTGAGGTCCGAGCTACAAGATAAAGGTTTGGTTAATCTTCTCAGATATAAATCAAGGACTTCCCTCATCCCTCAAAAGGAAAATCTTTTCTCCACTTACGGCTCGCTGGAGGGCTGATCCCCTTGAGGGCGTAGTCCGGCCGAGGAACTCCCCGGCGTCGGACCCTCTGACGAGGATTTTCTCCCCCGTTCGAGGCCATGGTTTCTGGGTCGTCAGAGGCGGCTCTCTTCTTCCCCTTAGGAGAGGAATTGTCGGTTCCTCCCTTCGGAGCAGCCTCCTTCGAGGAGGCCATAGCTTCCTTGTCCTCCCCCTCCAAAGGCATTATCTCCAGCATCCTGACCAGCACGGGATCCGGCCTGGTTTCAGGAAGGGGAGCCGGACACCTGATCAGCTTTGCCTTCGCTATCCACTCCTGTTTAAAAGGACGGCTCTTTTAGGGGCAAGTTTATGACAATTATACGGATAGAAGGTCCGGGCACAAGGTTGCTTACTTGAGTATCCAGGCGATTGCAGCTTAGGCCTGCGTCCTCGGTTAAATCCGGACACATCTCTTGTGATCCGAAGAACAGTCTATACATCTCCGCGGGCGTTGCGCCCATAAAGTTCTGGAGAGCTCGCGGTCCCTCTGGATTAAACTCCCACAGGCGAAGGGGGCGACGTTTGCCGGGCAATATTCGGCGAATCAGCATGACCTGCGTCACCTTGACCAAGCTGAGGTCTCCTTCCAAGAGATCCTTAATTCGGCCCTGTAACAGGGGCACGTCTTTGGGCAAACCCCAATCTAACCCTCTGTTAACCCATGACGCTAGCCGTGGTGGGGGACCCGAGCGAAAGGCAGGAAGCGCCACCCACTTGGTGCTCCGGGAAGCGGTGATATAAAACCACTCTCGTTGCCACAAGCCTAGCTCCTCTTGAAAAGAGCCCTCGGGCCATGGAGCATCAGCATTTTTGCTTATAACAGCGCCTCCGCACTCTGCGTGCCGTCCCTTGATCATCTTCGGCTCCACTTTGAAAGTCTTGAGCCATAATCCGAAGTGAGGGGTAACACGGAGGAACGCTTCGCATACAATGATAAACGAGGAGATATGGAGGATGGACTCCGGAGCTAAGTCGTGGAATTCCAGCCCGTAATAAAACAGCAGTCCCCTCACAAAGGGGTCCATCGGGAAGCCTAACCCCTGAAGGAAGTGAGACACGAACACTACGCTCTCACCGGGCTGGGGACTGGGGATAGCCTGCCTTTGAGCAGGCAACCTGTGCGAAATTTCGGCGGTCAAGAACTTAGCCTCTCTCAACTTTAGCACGTCCTCCTCCGTGACGGAGGAGGGCATCCATCGGCCTTGAAGGTCGGAACGGACATTGTCGAAGGTCTGAGGCGCCCGGAATATGGAGCCTAGGGTGTTGGAACTCGAGGCGACGGGCGAACTTGTTTTGGGATTGGAGAAAAGGAGTAAGGCCCTGGTCTCTTTATAAGAGGTTGAATACCAGGAGCCCTCCCCGTAACCGTTTGGGACTCGCCTTTAATCGAGAAAACATGCTAACGGGCACGATTGGGTTACCCACGTCCGTATTGATGAGAATCCCGTAAAAGGGGGCACACGATCTCTGCTTTGACAAGACGTGCCAAGGAAACCGCCTCGCAAAACACGCTGAGGTGGAAAAGTGAAAACGATTCGAGTGAAGGACTTGGCTGTAGTGTGATGACGCACTGCGGAATACGTCAGCAGATTTGATTTGTGTTAATATTATTCTCTCTATGGCAATATGTGGAAGCTTATTTTGCAGAGCCGGACACTACTCTTGGTGTTTACAATCTTCTATGAAGGACTTGGAGGAGGAACCCGCCTTGCAATGCCGAAGACAATTTGCGCGCCGGACTCGTCGTCATTGAAGCCTGGTTCAGGGGCTACTGAGGGAGTCCTGGATTAGGGGGTGTTCGGGTAGCCGGACTATACCTTCAGCCGGACTCCTGGACTATGAAGATACAAGATTGAAGACTTCGTCCCGTGTCCGGATGGGACTTTCCTTGGCGTGGAAGGCAAGCTTGGCGATGCGGATATTCAAGATCTCCTACCATTGTAACCGACTCTATGTAACCCTAACCCTATCCGGTGTCTATATAAACCGCAGGGTTGTAGTCCATAGGCAATCAACTCCATATACAACAATCATATCGTAGGCTAGCTTCTAGGGTTTAGCCTCCTTGATCTCGTGGTAGATCTACTCTTGTACTACCCATATCATCAATACTAATCAAGCAGGATGTAGGGTTTTACCTCCATCAAGAGGGCCCGAACCTGGGTAAAACATCGTGTTCCCTGCCTCCTGTTACCATCCGGCCTAGACGCACAGTTCGGGACCCACTACCCGAGATCCACCGGTTTTGACACTGACTAGGAGAACATTGTATTGAGATCCAAAAAGAGAGAAGAATCCATCTAGCTAATAGCTATGGACCCGTAGGTCTGAGGTGAACTACTCACACTTCATCGGAGGGACTATGGTGATGATGTAGAAGCCCTCCATGATGGATACCTCCTCTGGCGGAGCTCCAGAACAGGCCCCAAGATGGGATCTCGTGGATACAGGAAGTTGCGGTGGTGGAATTAGGGTTTTGGCTTCGTATCTGATCGTTTGGGGGTACGTAGGTATATATAGGAGGAAGGAGTACGTCGGTGGAGCAACATGGGGCCCACGAGGGTGGATGGCGCGCCTGGGGGGGTAGGCGCGCCCCCTACCTCGTGGCCTCCTCCTTTGTGTCTTGACGTAGGGTCCAAGTCTCCTAGATCATGTTCGGTGAGAAAATCACGTTCCCGAAGGTTTCATTCCGTTTGGACTCCGTTTGATATTCCTTTTCTTCGAAACCCTAAAATAGGCAAAAAAACAACAATTCTGACTAGGCCTCCGGTTAATAGGTTAGTCCAAAAAATAATATAAAAGTGGATAATAAAGCCCAATAATGTCCAAAACAGTAGATAATATAGCATGGAGCAATCAAAAATTAGAGATACGTTGGAGACGTATCAAGATGCCATGGTAAGTGTAGGATCGAAAGTATGTCTAGAGGGGGGTGATTAGACTACTTGACCAAATAAAAACTTAACCTTTTCCAAATTTTATTTCTTGGCAGATTTTAGCTAATTTAGGACAAGTCAAGCAATCATCACATAATTCAAGCAAGCATGCAAAGAGTATATAGGCAGCGGAAAGTAAAGCATGCAACTTGCAAGAATGTAAAGGGAAGGGTTTGGAGAATTCAAACGCAATTGAAGACACGGATGTTTTTCCCGTGGTTCGGATAGGTGGTGCTATCCTACATCCACGTTGATGGAGACTTCAACCCACGAAGGGTAACGGTTGCGCGAGTCCACACAGGGCTCCACCCAAGGGTAACGGTTGCGCGAGTCCACACAGGGCTCCACCCACGAAGGGTCCACGAAGAAGCAACCACCCACAAAGGGTCCACGAAGAAGCAACCTTGTCTATCCCACCATGGCCATCGCCCACACAGGACTTGCCTCACTAGCGGTAGATCTTCACGAAGTAGGCGATCTCCTTGCCCTTACAAACTCCTTGGTTCAACTCCACAATCTTGTCGGAGGCTCCCAAGTGACACCTAGCCAATCTAGGAGACACCACTCTCCAAGAAGTAACAAATGGTGTGTAGGTAATGAACTCCTTGCTCTTGTGCTTCAAATGATAGTCTCCCCAACACTCAACTCTCTCTCATAGGATTTGGATTTGGTGGAAAGAAGATTTGAGTGGAAAGCAACTTGGGAAGGCTAGAGATCAAGATTCATATGGTAGGAATGGAATGTCTTGGTCTCAACACATGAGTAGGTGGTTCTCTCTCAGAACATATGAGTTGGAATGGTGTGTGTGTTCTGATGGCTCTCTCTCGAATGAGAAGGAGGTGGAGGGGTATATATAGCCTCCACACAAAATCCAACCGTTACACAGTTTTCCAATCTCGGTGGGACCGAATCAATAAACTCGGTCGGACCGAAAATGTAAACCTAGTGACCGTTAGAGATTTTCGGTGGGACTGACATGCAACTCGGTAGGACCGATATGGTTAGGGTTTGGGCATAACGTAATCTCGGTGAGACCGATTACACAAACTCGGTGAGACCGAATTTGGTAATTAGCTAACCAGAGAGTTGGTCAGGCAAACTCGGTGGGACCGATTTGCTCTTTCGGTGAGACCGAGTGGAACTCGGTGAGACCGAAAAGTTACAAAGGGGAAACACTGAGTTTACATTGCAATCTCGGTGGGACCGATTCGCTCTTTCGGTGAGACCGAAAAGTTACGAAAGGGAAACAGAGAGTTTGCAACCCCATCTCGGTGAGACCGAGATCCCTATCGGTAGGACCGAATTGCTAGGGTTTGGCAGTGGCTAATGACAAGTGAAACTCGGTGGCGCCGGATAGGAAGAATCGGTAGGACCGAGTTTGGCTTAGGGTTTAGGTCATATGTGGATATGGGAAAGTAGTTGAGGGTTTTGGAGCATATCACTAAGCACATGAAGCAAGAGGCTCATTAAGCAACACCTCATCCCTCCTTGATAGTATTGGCTTTTCCTAAAGACTCAATGTGATCTTGGATCACTAAAATATAAAATGAAGAGTCTTGAGCTTTTGAGCTTGAGCCAATCCTTTGTCCTTAGCATTTTGAGGGTTCCACTTTCACATCCATGCCATGCCAATCATTGAGCTTTCCTGAAATAATCATCTTGGAATAGCATTAGCTCAATGAGCTATATGTTGTTATGAATTACCAAAACCACCTAGGGATAGTTGCACTTTCAATCTCCCCCTTTTTGGTAATTGATGACAACATATAGATCAAAGCTTCGACAAATGATAATAAGCATGAAATATATCGTCGCTTTGAGAAGTATGTGATAAGTAAGAGCTCCCCCTAAATTTGTGCATATTTAAAATTTGCTTTGGACTGCAAATGCACAAGAGTTAGAGTCATGGGTTACTCTTCCATGTCACATACATCTTGGTGGAGCGCTTAAAATGATAAGAATGAAATACATGCACTCATCACCAAATAGTGAATGATCACACAAGATAGATAGGATAATAGCAATAAGCAAGCATTAAGTGTAGCTTATGATCAAACACATGATCATCAATGTCTCACAAATGACATAGTATCTCAAGCACTCAAAAGCAAACAAGTTCGAAAAACCACCAAATAAAGCAAGAGAGAAAAGCAACACTCTCTCTCTCGAAGCCTATGATCTATACATCTTCTCCCCCTTTGGCAACAAGTTACCAAAAAGTTCCTAGAAAATGCATAGTGCTAGATCGACGCTCAGGCTTGATCTTCTGGTGGTGGTGGAGTCCGGATCACTCCAAGGACGAAGGCTTCGGTAGATGCTGAAGTAGACGCTGGAGTTGGAGCTGAAGTAGATGCTGGAGCTGGTGGAACTGAGGCTGTGGCTGGTGCTGAGGTGGTGGCTCTTGTGTCAGCAACTGGCACGGCAGATGACCTCGGGCCTCGTGGCACTCTGGCAAAGGCATGAGTGGTAGTCCTGCCTCTCCTCTCCTGCATGTCCTCCTGGAGCTGCTCCACTGCAGACTGAACTTCCGTTACTTTGACATCCAAGTCATAGAACTTCTGTTCCATGATTCTCTCTAGGCTCTGCTGATTCTGAGTGAGGGTGGCCAGACTTTGCTCAATCCTCAGCGTGGATGCAATCAAGTAACCAAGCTGCTCTTGTTTAGTCTTCAAGAAATACTCAGATGCCTCCTCTTGAGTAGGCATCTTGGCAGCTTTCTCCTTCCTCGCCTTCTCCTTCTTTGCGTATGCTTGGGCAGATGATGGCTCGTTCTCAGTCATGACAACTTGATTGTCCTCGAAATCTGGACGGATGGGCAGGTGTTCCTTGTCCAATAGATATATGCCCGTGCCCATCTTGGAGTTGATGAGCTCCTGAATTTGAGGGGCATATCCGCAGCTCCTCTTTTGATCTGCTTCTGTCCTTTTGATAGTTTCCACTATGAGGCTCATCACCTTGAACTTCTGAGGCACATCAAACACATGTAGCAAGTTGATAGCATGGCCTCTGATCATCTTGTGATCACCTGACTTGGGCAATAAGGTGTGCCTCAAGATCCAATTGATAGTCGGGAGCCCTGACAGAAGGTAATGTACTGAGCCAAACTTGAAGGTATCAAGTGCTTCATTTGGGATCTCCTTGTACATATTTGACATTGAGTTGTGGTCCATCTTCTTCTTGGCATAGATATCCAAGTCATCATCTTGCTCCTCTGGGGCATTAATGATCTGTGCCCACTCAGCAACTGTGGATTGGTACCTTGTACCCTCAGACATCCATGTGATCCTCCCATCTGGATAAAAGTGTGCCGTGGAGTAGAACTGCATGATAAGCTCCTCGTTCCACTTTGTGAGCTTCTGCCCAACAAAGTCAGCTACTCCACAAGCTATGAAGCTGTCTTGCACTCCAGGATAGTGCTCCTCATTGTCCTTAATGTATTGCCAATCTACCCATCGCATATCACAGACAATGGGCTTCTTATCTAGCAGCACTGTCTCATAAAAATCCTGCTGCTCCTTGGTGTGAAACCTGTAGTCAACTGCTGTCCTTCTCCTTGAAGCATACGGGTCTGCTTCTCTCCACTTCCTCAGCCCTGAATCTCTCCTGAGCTTCATATCCTCAGCCACAGGATGAGCATCGTTGTGGTCTGGGATTTGGGCTTTAGCTTTCTCAGGACATTCTCTTCCTCTTCTTCAGCAACAGTCTCAGGCACTGGGGCCTTGTTCTTCTCAGCTGCAGGAATGCTCCTTGTATTTCCTCTTGGCTTTGGCTTTGGAGCTGGCTTGGCCTTGGAAGCAGCTCCCCCTGATTTTATGGCATCTCCCATTAGCTTGGGTGCCTTGGGCGCTGGTGCAGCTACCTCTTCTTCTTCTTCCTCTTCCATGATGGAAGCTTTGCCAAGCACTCTAGCCACAGTCTTCTTCACCCTTTCCTTTCTTTTCTTGCCCTCAGCTGCAACTGGCTCTATGGGCTTCTCAGTTGACATTCTGGCCTTTGACATTGGCTGCCTGCCTGCTGGCCTTTTGATTTTCAGGCCTGGCTTAGTGCCTTGAGCTGGCTCAACTCTCTTGGAAGTGGCCTCTTCCTCTGCCACATAGTCCTCATCTTCGGAATCTGAAGTCCTCTTCTTCCTTTGTCTCGTGGCAGCCTTTGGCAAATTGCTAGGAGTGCTCCTGCTGCCTTCATCAGAAGAACTGGAGGGACTAGTGCCCTCACTCATGCACCTTGCTGCTCTGACATATTTTGGCTATCACTTTGATCAGACATGCTGCAAACTGACTGCTGACCCTGTGAATAGATTATAGATGAGATAGAAAGGATGAGCATCACAAAATGCAGAGATTTTTGCAAAAGAATGATCCAAAAACTTAGTTTTAGTTTCCCACTGAAATCATCTCGGATCTACCGATTTTCAAACTCGGTGATACCGAAGCAGTTTTGGAACCTAAACTAGTGAACTCGGTAGGACCGAGTCACAGTTCGGTGGCACCGAGACTGCTAGGGTTTCACAGAGTTCCAAAATCGGTCACACCGATAAGTAATTCTCGGTCAGACCGAGTCTCACTTGTGCAATGGCATAAGCCAAATCGGTGGGACCGAGTTTTTCAACTCGGTGGGTCCGAGATAGTTTCGGCGGAAACCTAAACCTAGAATTTTCGAATCAAACCTAATCTATGAGTTCATTGACTGGATAGAAGTGTTTCAATCGTGGCTAGAATCAATATGATCACAATGTGCTAGGAATCAGATTGGGGAATAGCACAAAGATCAAGTCCATACCCTAGTTCGGCGGGGACTTGCTACGGCGGCAACGGCGGGGCAGAATTCCCGTTGACGGCGACGGAGACCAGCGACTGGAGGCGGCTGGCGGCGAGAAGACGATCCGGAGACCACGAGGGCAGAGCAGGCTATCGCGCGGGCGAAGGGGTTCGGAGAAATTTCCAAAATTTTGCCCGTGACTATATATAGCCCAACCCTGTCGGTGTGACCGAGTGGAACAACTCGGTGGCACCGAGATTCATAACTGCAAGCAGTTACTGAAACTCGGTGTGACCGAAATGTTCAAATCGGTTGCACCGAGATCGAAAACCTAGATCAACTTAATGATCTCGGTAGGACCGAAAGTGGAGTATCGGTCAGACCGAGAATCATAAAGAGGTTTTGGAAGTTTAAGTCTATGACGAATCGGGGACTCCGAGCGCTCCTCACACAGAGTGGTTCGAATCTGACTTGATCAAATTTTGTGATGCAGCATGAATAGAGTTTGAGACGAGAAAAGCATAGATAGCTAGAGGAGGTTCTTAGGCATTCTTGTCCATCCACTTGGCAAAAGAAGATAAAACCAAACAATCAAAACAACAAGTGGATGTCCTCGAATGAGTAAAATATGCAACCAGCATGCTCACACAATAAGATGGCAAATGAAATATGTGGCAAGGCATGCACAACCAATTCTAGCATCTATCAAGCAATTTGCGATGACTAGGTCATCTATATATGAGTATATTGACTTAGGAGTCAAGTGAGAACACTTGATCATAGGTCATACTCATCGTTTAAGCTCAAGTGGGGTTACCACTTTTACATAAAGCATTGTTTTGTTCACATCTTTAGAGTTGCTTTAGCTCAAGTCTTAGAGTAAAGCTCCCCCTAGATGTGATATCCCCCCTAAGAGGGATGAACTAACCTTGGGTTTTGTCGATGATGACTTCATGTAGATATTGAAGATGTGGATGCTCAATGTTGATGTAGATCTCTTGGAGCTATCCATTTGAGTGAATTGCACTTTCAATACCTACATGGGTTAGTCCCACAAGGAACAAACAAGGATATCCATAGACATAGAGTGATGCACACAAAGATGATGTCCATGAAAACTTTTAGGTTACCTTGTCCCTTGTCTTACCAACAAGAGGGTTTGTGACTCCTTGAACTAGTGCAAGATGTGGAAGTTGATTGCACTTGTTCTTGCCAAAATGATAAGAGTGAAGTATGTTGGCGGAGTCACCCTCAAGAACTCTCTAGTTCTTCTTCTTTTGGATCCACATCATCTTGATGGGAATCCTTGGAGTTGTAGTCGTACTTGATGAAGTGGAACTTGAAGTAGTCTTGGGAATCCACTTGACTAAGGTCTTTGGAGCTTCTTCAAATGCATCAATTTCCTCTTGAAGCTTGTCCTTGCCTTTTTGCTTGTAGTCTTGTGGTGGAAGATCATCTTGAGCTTGTGTCCCCTTGAAAGAAGTATACTTCTCTTGTTGAGGGACAAACTTTGTCTTGGGGTATTGATCTTCTTCCCACTCAACTCCATTGGCATTGAACTTTCGTTCAAAACCAACACCTTGATTCTTCCGGTGCATTCCTTGCTTGTGCACAATTTCCTCGAATTGCTTACTCCCGGCAAGGCTTTTGTACACTCCTTTCTCTATAATTCCCTTCAATAAGCTATTTTCTTGCTCAAGTGTAACTTGGCTAAGAGAATCATTAGTGGAATCAAGAGAGCTACTAGAAGTAACAATATTGGATTTAGCATGATCATTGTTACTACTAGAGGAAGAATCTTTCTTGTTCTTGTTACTAGACTTGACTTGAGGCATGTAAGTGGATAAGAGTAAACGCTTGGCAATGTAAGAAGAACTTTTCTTGCGGAGATCATCATTGATTGCCTTTAAGAACTCATGCTCTTGCTCAAGATTGAGCTTTTCAAAGCGTAATTTCTCATGAGCTCTTAAAAGTTCTCGATGATCTTCGAAGATGGTTTCATGAGCTAACTTAAGAGTGTTTAGTTCTTTAGTTAGGGCCTCAATCTTCTCCTTATCATTGTCATTCGTTTTATCTTGATTAGCATGTTTAATTAACATTTCATCATAGTATTCATCACTAGAGTTGTCAACAAGCAAATCATCACCTAACAAGTCATCTTCATCACTATTGAAATCAACATACTCGGGGTGTGTTACCTTAGGACCTTTGGCCATGAAGCATCTTCCAATCCCTTCATTTGGTGAGTCAAATATGTCGTAGGAGTTGGTTGACACAAGTGCTAGACCGGCAACACCTTCATCTTGAGTATCTTCGGAGTCGGAGTGATAACTTCTCTCGGAGTGGCTGTCGGAGTCGGAGCCGGATACCCATTCACCAACATGAGCTTGATGTCTTCGTCTTGTGTAGCTCCTTGATGATTTTTCCTTCCTTTCCGAATCCTTGCTTCTCCGTGAGTATCTTCGTTCATAACGATCATCTCTACTCCTTCTCTCTCTTGGTGGTGATCCTTTGCTTCTTCTTTTTGGAGAATCTTCTCTTCTCTTGTAGGGAGCCGTACACTCATTGGAATAGTGTCCGGGTCTTCCACAATTGTAGCAGTTTCGCTCTCGACTAGAAGATCTTTTGTCATTGTAGGACCTTGACTTGGAGCTTCTATCTTTGCTTCTACTCTTGTAGAACTTGTTGAAGTTCTTCACCATTAAGCTCAATTCTTCATTGAAGTCTTGTTTCTCACTTGATGATGTAGGGGCTTCACATGAGGCTTTATAGGCACCACTTGATTTGTTGTGAAGTTCCTCTTTATCCTTAAGTGACATCTCATGAGCAACAATTCTTCCAATCACCTCCGTTGGCTTGAGATCTTTGTAATTGGGCATCATTTGGATCAATGTGCACACGGTATCATATTTTCCATCCAAGGCTCTTAGAATCTTCTTGATGATGAATTTATCGGTCATCTCTTCACTTCCTAAGCCGGCAATCTCATTTGTGATGAGAGCAAGCCTAGAGTACATTTCAGCGACACCTTCACCATCCTTCATCTTGAACTTGTCAAGTTGGCTTTGAAGCACATCCAACTTGGATTCCTTGACGGAGTCGGTACCTTCGTGCATATCAATCAAAGTGTCCCAAATTTCCTTTGCATTCTCAAGGCGGCTGATTTTGTTGAATTCTTCGGGGCACAATCCGTTGAAGAGAATATCACAAGCTTGAGCATTGTATTGCAACATCTTCAACTCATCCGCGGTAGCTTCACGGTTTGGTTCTCTCCCATCAAAGAAGTCACCTTGCAAACCAACACACACAATAGCCCAAACGGCGGGGTTATGTCCAAGAATATGCATTTTCATTTTATGCTTCCAACTAGCAAAATTAGTACCATCAAAGTAAGGACCTCTACGGTGATAATTTCCCTCGCTAGACGCCATACTCTCCTAGGTTGTGAAACCAAGGCTATGACCACCAAAAGCTATGGAGATCAAAGCAAATGGAGACCAAAGCTCTGATACCACTTGTAGGATCGAAAGTATGTCTAGAGGGGGGTGATTAGACTACTTGACCAAATAAAAACTTAACCTTTTCCCAATTTTAGTTCTTGGCAGATTTTAGCTAATTTAGGACAAGTCAAGCAATCATCACATAATTCAAGCAAGCATGCAAAGAGTATATAGGCAGCGGAAAGTAAAGCATGCAACTTGCAAGAATGTAAAGGGAAGGGTTTGGAGAATTCAAACGCAATTGGAGACACGGATGTTTTTCCCGTGGTTCGGATAGGTGGTGCTATCCTACATCCACGTTGATGGAGACTTCAACCCACGAAGGGTAACGGTTGCGCGAGTCCACACAGGGCTCCACCCAAGGGTAACGGTTGCGCGAGTCCACACAGGGCTCCACCCACGAAGGGTCCACGAAGAAGCAACCACCCACAAAGGGTCCACGAAGAAGCAACCTTGTCTATCCCACCATGGCCATCGCCCACACAGGACTTGCCTCACTAGCGGTAGATCTTCACGAAGTAGGCGATCTCCTTGCCCTTACAAACTCCTTGGTTCAACTCCACAATCTTGTCGGAGGCTCCCAAGTGACACCTAGCCAATCTAGGAGACACCACTCTCCAAGAAGTAACAAATGGTGTGTAGGTAATGAACTCCTTGCTCTTGTGCTTCAAATGATAGTCTCCCCAACACTCAACTCTCTCTCATAGGATTTGGATTTGGTGGAAAGAAGATTTGAGTGGAAAGCAACTTGGGAAGGCTAGAGATCAAGATTCATATGGTAGGAATGGAATGTCTTGGTCTCAACACATGAGTAGGTGGTTCTCTCTCAGAACATATGAGTTGGAATGGTGTGTGTGTTCTGATGGCTCTCTCCTCGAATGAGAAGGAGGTGGAGGGGTATATATAGCCTCCACACAAAATCCAACCGTTACACAGTTTTCCAATCTCGGTGGGACCGAATCAATAAACTCGGTCGGACCGAAAATGTAAACCTAGTGACCGTTAGAGATTTTCGGTGGGACTGACATGCAACTCGGTAGGACCGATATGGTTAGGGTTTGGGCATAACGTAATCTCGGTGAGACCGATTACACAAACTCGGTGAGACCGAATTTGGTAATTAGCTAACCAGAGAGTTGGTCAGGCAAACTCGGTGGGACCGATTTGCTCTTTCGGTGAGACCGAGTGGAACTCGGTGAGACCGAAAAGTTACAAAGGGGAAACACTGAGTTTACATTGCAATCTCGGTGGGACCGATTCGCTCTTTCGGTGAGACCGAAAAGTTACGAAAGGGAAACAGAGAGTTTGCAACCCATCTCGGTGAGACCGAGATCCCTATCGGTAGGACAGAATTGCTAGGGTTTGGCAGTGGCTAATGACAAGAGAAACTCGGTGGCGCCGGATAGGAAGAATCAGTAGGACCGAGTTTGGCTTAGGGTTTAGGTCAAATGTGGATATGGGAAAGTAGTTGAGGGTTTTGGAGCATATCACTAAGCACATGAAGCAAGAGGCTCATTAAGCAACACCTCATCCCTCCTTGATAGTATTGGCTTTTCCTAAAGACTCAATGTGATCTTGGATCACTAAAATATAAAATGAAGAGTCTTGAGCTTTAGAGCTTGAGCCAATCCTTTGTCCTTAGCATTTTGTCGGTTCCACTTTCACATCCATGCCATGCCAATCATTGAGCTTTCTTGAAATAATCATCTTGGAATAGCATTAGCTCAATGAGCTATATGTTGTTATGAATTACCAAAACCACCTAGGGATAGTTGCACTTTCAGTAAGATTTTTTACTATTATGACATCCGTGCATCTTTTACATAAATTCTTCTAAAACTGAACTACATTGCTAACTACGAAGTTATTATTATGTTTTTCAACAGAAAATCCCGATGGATTGTGTGCCTCATATGATGTATCAGAATGGTCGCCTTGATGTTTTGAACATATGGCCAGGTCATCCTACGAATCTCACCTGTCCATATCGGATTTCTAAAACTAGTGAAGACATGAAAATCAAAGAATGGAAAAAATGTATGGACAGTCGTAAGGAGGTACTTGGAAGCAACATTGTGTGAAAGGCAAGAATTGGAGACAGGATAATCTCCATTCTCCATAATGGAGACTCAGGGCCTATCTTGTTTTATGGTATTTTACCTAAGAGAAGCTAGTAGGTCCTATGAGAGAGAAGTAGGTCCTAAATACAATGTGTTATTATGTGGTACAATGTGTTAGAGTTGATGATGATGAGGAGTTGTGACTATGACTGGTGACCAACTTGCTATATGATGTCTCATTGATGAAAATGATGATCATGAGTAGGTGTTATATGACAATGATGTATTATGACGATAAGTTGTTAATGATATGATGATGATATTTATTATATCATTGGGTGAAAGAACCGTGGACTAGTTTCAAGTTTCCATCCACTTGAAACTAGTCCATGGTTCTTTCACCCAATGATTTAATAACTCATTATGATGTAAAAACAAACTCTAAAATGTTGATGTATGAAAACTTGTATAAAGGTGTATGAATACAACATGAAGTAAAAAGAAATATAATACAGAATAGTAGTAGTAGCGCGGGCTGTGAGAGGCGCTACTAGTAGTTACCAGTAGCGTCTTTTCAGAGAAGTGCTACTACTAAGTGGATATAGCAGTAGCGCAGTTTAGCCCCCGCTACTGCTAAGTTTTAGCTGTAGCGTCGTACTAGTAGCGCTGCCACCCGCGCTACTAGTATGCCTAAAACCCGCGCTACTGCTAGGTACGCCCAGTGTCTATATAAACTGAGGGGTTTAGTCCATAGGGGGACGGTCAAAATTACAATCGTCTAGCCATAGGGTTAGAACTCAACTTACGATCTTGAGGTAGATCAAACTTGTACTAGACACATCATCATCAATACAATCAAAGCAGGACGTAGGGGATTACCTCTTCGAGAGGGCCTGAACCTGGGTAAATATTGTCCCCTTTGTCTCCTATTACCCATAGATCCGAGATCCGCAGCTCGGGACCCCCTACCCGAGGACTACCAGTTTTAGTACCGACATTGGTGCTTTCACTGAGAGTTCAGTTGTGTGACCAAAAAAGAATCGATGGCTCGTCTATAGATCAACTGCGACACCGGCTGTGGTGACATCTTAGTCCCTGGGAAGCTTTTCACATTCAGCAGCATTATCATGCATGCTAACTCAATGGGCCATATCACCCGTGTTGAGAATTTCACCCCGAACCAAGTTGTCACGTTCGGGAGTCGGGAGTACACCGCAGATTCACGCGGTGATCTCGTCCTTTCTGACTGGATTCCAGGTCAGATTGAGAATCCACCGCAGGCCTGGCCTCAGAACCGGCTTCCAGTCCGGGCCACGGATCAGATCCCGTGGTGGATCCAGCTGCAATCACAGATCCTATCATCACCACGCTGAGCCTTGACTCCGGTGTGGACCCTATCCTCTCATCGGGCCTTGACCGTGACTCAAGCCCGAACACGCACCCAGGGTCAAGTTCAGATCCGATCACCTCTGTGGACAGCCAAAGATCAACCCTGGCCGACCATTGAAGCCGCGTCGAGTGACTCGCGGATGACGCTTCAGATCAGCCCGGCCTATAATCAGGCCATGAGCTTTTGACACGAGGTCATGCCGACCAACCTGACCCCCCCTAGAGGGCACGACATGCCAACAGGGGAGCATAGGAACCCCCAAACAAGAAATTGCCGTTATGGCAAGGACCCCGTTAAATACCCTCAGCACTACAACACACATAGAAGGCTAGAAGAAAATCGTGCCCCTCCGCGATCCATCTACGGGTCAAGGGGAAGCGCGTCAGGCAGACTCGACGACTATGAGGCCTGGTTAGACAGGCACGATACGGCTCGGGAACAGGCATATGCACGGATGTCTCCCGATATTCAACATAATAGGACCCGATTTTCGAGAGCCCACACATCTGATCTGTTTCACATACGACGTGATGGAGTGATATGTCTCCAACGTATCTATAATGCCTTATTGTTCCATGCTATTATAGAATAAATATTGGATGTTTTATATGTAGTTATATATCACTTTATGGGAAAAACCTATTAACTTAGTGCCAAGTGCCAATTGTTGTTTTTTGTTTGTTTTTGGTTTTCCAAATTATTAGTACCAAACGAAGTCCAAATGCCACGAATTTTTTTTATGATTTTTTCTGGACAGAAGAGACCCTGGAAGCTTCGAGAAAGGGCCAGAACATGAAGGAGTAGCCCACAAGGCACCAGGGCATGCCCAGGGGGTAGGCGCGCCCTGGTGGCTTGCAGGGCCCATGTTTAGCTATTTAACCTAATTCTGCCTCTATAAATTCTCTAAAATTGGGAAAACAACAGAGAGCCACACAAAATACTTTTTTCCGCTGTTGCAAGCTTCTTTTCTCGAGAGATCCCATCGGGGGCCTTTTCCGGCACTCTGCCTGTCATGGGAAACCACGACACCTATGGGACCAGAGGGCCCCTTACTGGTTCGGCAGGGGACGTCATGTTACATAAAGAGCAGACAAGCGTTGGACAGCACGACAGAGATCACGCAGGTAATTTTACCCAGGTTCGGGCCCCCGTGAGGCGTAAAACCCTACTCCTGCTTTGGTGGATCGATGGTGGAAGAGTGGTGGTGGAGCATAGTACACTTGCCCGGTAAGGGCGGCAGTGGCTACACGCGTATGGGCGTGTTTGTTCTCAAACCTTCTAACCCATTCTATGGTTGCCATGGGCCTCCTTTTATAGATTAAGGGGCTACCACAGTGGCAAAGTAGTCATTATGCACTAAGAAGATAGCAAATAGTGCTATCATACCTAACTCTGCAGTCTGACATGGTGCATTAAATGCACCACTTAATGTCACGTTGTTGGTTGCCCGACAAGCTTTGCCGGGCTATTTTGCCAGCTTCACACCTGCTCGCTTGACACGTTGCAGGATGGGTGTCGTTCGAGGGTATCTTCTATAGAGAAAGGTTGTCATGTGGCGAATGGCTGCCACTCAGTCACTTTGCGGCTTGACACCGCACTGATTGACGATGCGGGTCATGGTGGAGTAGTTGGGTGAGGTGGTTTTTCCCTCGTGTGTCCCGGCAAGCCCTGCCGGGATGTCTTGGGCGTCTTCTTCCAGGGGCGGCCCCACCCCTGCTGAGCTCTCTTGCCCGGCAAGGGGGGCTTTCCTCCTGATGGTATCTTGTTCCTTTGGCTTGATCTTGGTCCTGTTGGTTTGCATGTTGGTCCTTCGAAGCTCTTGGTCACTTGCACTCTGGCGTGGCCTGGTGCCTCAATCCTGTTCCCGTGCATGTGCACAGTCTGGGCAACAAACCAAGGTTTGTTGCACCGATAGAAGCCCCCGGGCCTACCCCGAATGCGCTGCCGAGCATCGTCGGGGAAGGGCCTAATAAGTGCACAGGCGGGGGTGCTGAAGAGGTTGTCCTCTTGAGGTCTCTTTTTTCTTTTGCTTCTTCATCAATCTTGAGTCCGGGCCAGTTTCCGGTTTCCCCGCAGGTCGCACGTAACACTATGGAGGAACTTTGATCGTGGCCCGGACTTCCCACGTCCCATGATCACGGGGCAAAAGCTATCATCCCACTTGCCTCCCATTTCGCATGCATCTGCCACGTGTTCTGCATGCATTGGGCGTGGTAGGTGGTGGATGCAGAGGGTGCCAGGAGGAGTGCCATGGACAAAAACTGGGCGCCAATGGTTGGAGTAGAGGGTCAGCCTTGATTCTTAGAGCCACAGGAGGTGCCGAGAGGCTGAATTGGAGGAGCGGGGTGGCCATTTCCTGCGTGAGAAGCCAGCCCCCTGCCTCATCCTCCTATAAAAAGGGGCAGGGCGGTGCTTCTCCACACATGCTTTTTCTTCTTTCCCTCTAAAACTCTTCCCTTCTAGTCATGGTGAGAGGGCGAGGGCATGGTGGTGTCCCAGCAGTGGCGACGAGGGCTTATACTGGATAGCGCATCCCTCCTCCTCCGGATCCTGCAGTGGTGGAGCCCGCCATGAGAGGAGGAGGGAGGGGCAAGGCCGAGGTCGTCGTGGTGCTCAAGGAAGAGGAGGGCGGGGCGACGCCTTGGCTGCGCCCCCACCGGCGGATCTTCCCCCAATGGAAGGACATGTTGGGGACCAACCTCGATCAGGCTGTACAAACCTTTGTTCGGCCATCTTTGTCTCCCAATTCCCTTTGCACAGGAAATGGAGCTCGAACAGCCACGCACTCTGAGGTTGCACATGAGGGGTTGTGGGAATGGCGGCATGTGGGTTGACGTCGACTTCCCTAGCCCTCACGTGATGTACCTCTGTCATGGTTGGAAGACTTTTGCTCGCGCCCATGGCTTTTCGGTGGGGCATGTTCTCCAGTTCAAATTAATGGAGAGTGGCCTGCTCTCCGTCAAGATCTCCGGGCGCTCAGGAGGTCACTTAGGGTGCTGCGCGAAGAGGTCAACCAACGACGAAAGCTCCTCCTCGAGCGAAAGCGATGAGGAGGACAGTGATGACGATGACGACAGTAGCGGGCGAGGGGAGGGACGACTCTGACTCCGGCTGAGCGCCACCCGCACCATCCTCATCAGGTGGCAGCACCATCATCTGCATCGACATCTCCTTCCGGGCAATGTGATTTGTCGGGGAGTTGGATGGAGAGGTGGGGATGGCGCTCCCTAGATCCTCGAGCAATCCCCCAGCTGGACCCCGGCAGGCTTCCTCTCAGGCTGCAACTCTGTTAGCCCTGCCGTGTCCTGCTGGCCCTGGTGGCGGTGGTCGACGGTTCACCTCCACCGTTCTCTCCATCGACACGTTCCCCGGTGCTCTCCCTTTCCCGTCGGTCTACCTCTCCTGGAGCCCGAGGGGGGCGGGCTAGGCTTCTGCTCGGGCGCTCCTTTCACCCTCCTCGCCTTCGACGGCCGTGCCTAGGAGGAGAGGGACAAGAAAGGGCATTACGGGGCACTTATCTTTTTTTTAATCTGAAATCAATAGGCATTTGCCAAACTTTAATTCAAATAATGTAATCTCTCGAGTCCATGTTTGTGTTTTGTAAGGCTTGTACTTGCATTATCAGCATATTAATGAAAAAGATGAACCTTGCTGGGAACCCGTGCATGTATATGTCCATGCAGAGGTGGGATGCCTCATTAGTGCAAATAAACAAGTTTTCCCTGGCAGGCTACCCTGCCGGCACCCTTTTGTTTGCCGGAGAACTATGTCTACTGTGTAAAAAAATAAAGGGACCAGCCCCCTGCCAACTCCATTTTACCAAAGGCCACTACGACCATCCTGACCGAAGCAATGTTCGAGTCAAGGATGGGAGCACCTAAGTCTCAAAAGAGTGGTGAGGTTTTCTCATGCACAAGTTATAGCTTACAGAACACTAATGGACAAGAGGTAGAACTTATCTATTTGGCTTGCCGGAGATCTCAATGTTGGTCCATCTTCCCAACTCCTTGTAGAGGCCAACTTCACGGCAGGAAACTGTAGTTTCATGCAGATGGGAGTGATGCAAGATGCGATCCTATCTATATGCATATGCAAATGCTCATGAAATGCTTATGCAATGCTCTTGGAATGCTCATGCATGCATGCAACTTGGTCGCCCCCCAGTGCTTAGTTTATTTCTCCGCTGCTCAGGGTCATCGCCTGACTTTGTACAAGGGGTTACATGCAACTGAGGCAAGGCCTGTACAAAAGGGTGGTTGTTGGGCAGGGCCCGACGGCCGCGCCTTACGGGTAGAACTTGCGGAGATGCTCAAGATTCCATGAGTTTTGCAATTGAATGCCATCTCCAGTCTGCAGACTGACTGCGCCAGGTCTGGTGACTCGTACTACCTGGTAAGGGCCTTCCCACTTCGGCGTCAACTTGTTTGCACCCTTGGCGGACTGAACGCGCCTAAGGACAAGGTCGCCTTCCTCAAAACACCGGGCATGTACCCCGCAGCTATGATAGCGATGCAGGGCCTGTTGATAGCGTGCAGCACGCATAGCAGCCCGGAGACGGTTCTCCTCGAGTAGCACAGCATCGTCACGCCGGTGCTGGTCTTGTGCTACTTCATCGTAGGCAAGCACTCGAGGCGACCCGTGAATGAGTTTCTTGGGGATAACTGCTTCTGCCCCGTAGACCAGGGAAAAGGGAGTCTGCCTGGTAGCTCGATTCGGTGTCGTTCTAAGGGACCAGAGAACTACCGGCATCTCGTTGGTCCACCGCCTGTTGTGCTTCCACAGCATATCAAAGGTTCTTGTCTTGAGTCCTCGCAGCACTTCAGTGTTCGCCATCTTAGCTTGCCCATTTCTCCTGGGATGTGCAACAGAGGCAAATGAGATCTTGCATCCGAGGGCATGAACATATTGCATGAAGGCGCGGCTTGTGAACTGGGTGCCATTGTCGGTAATAATCCTTGCTGGATCTCCAAAACGGCACACCAATTCTTTCAAGATGATAGCTGACTGAGCAGTCACCTTTCTCACGGTAGTCACTTCTGGTCACTTTGTAAACTTGTCGATGGCAACGAACATGAATTCAAAGCCCCCGATTGCTCGGGGGGAAGGGCCAAGGATATCAAGCCCCCGGACCGAAATGGCCATGAAAAAGCGATTATCTAAAGAGCTTGGGCAGGCAGGTGGATGTTCTTGGAATGGAACTTCCAGGCTTCACACTTGGTGACTAGCTCAATTGCATCTTGGAGGGTTGTGGGCCAATAGAATCCTTGCCGGAATGCTTTCCCAACCAGTGCTCTTGATCCAATGTGGGAGCCGCACATGCCTTTGTGTATCGCAGCCAGCAGTTCCTTTCCTTCTTCCCGGCTGTAAGGGCATATTTGTCCCTAAGGTGTTTTAGTGATTGATGACAATGCATTTGCGGACTAATCGTGTGTCTTGAGTATTTCAGATATTTCATTACTAGGCACAAGACGGTTAGGAGCCCCTCGAAGATTACTGAAGACGGCGTTTTTCTACGTTCCTTTTTCGGTGGATTTGAGTCGTAGGAAACCCATACTATTAAGACGGGGTCCGCTTTGGAAAGGTTTGGGTGGAATCGTCATGTACACGTTTACTCCTCTTTGCACCGCCTTTCCCTTAGCCTTTGGAGCATCCTTCGTTTCTTCGTGTTTGTGCAAAAAGAAGACTCCCTAATGTTGTTGTTCTGAGGCTTGCGGTAGTACTGCTCCTCGGAGCGGTAGTACCGCAGGCCTTTGCGGTAGTA
Source organism: Triticum aestivum (assembly GCF_018294505.1). Lineage (NCBI taxonomy): Eukaryota > Viridiplantae > Streptophyta > Magnoliopsida > Poales > Poaceae > Triticum > Triticum aestivum. Next base: position 443,449,816 of record NC_057812.1, on the reverse strand, counting down.
CCGCAGGCAATCACGGTAGTACCGCTCCTTGGGAGCCGTAGTACCTTGAGTCCTAGTCCGGCACAGCTCCATCAGTGGAAGTAATTTTTTACATCCGCTCCCTGCGCGGTAGTACCGCTCGCCTTGAGCGGTAGTACCGTGTCGGATTTTTGCACTATTTGAAAATCAGCGGAACTGGCCACGGACGTTTCTTTATTTGTCCACTGTCGTCCCAGGCTGGTCCAACCCTACCTTGCGGTAGTACCGCAAGGGGGTGCGGTAGTACCACGCGAGTGGCAGTACCGCTCCAGCTTCATTGCTACAGGGCTGGGCTAGTTCCTGCCGTGGCCATGGTAGTACCGCGGTTCGCTGCGGTAGTACCGTGAGCCCTTGTGATAGTACCGCTTGGCTGGCGCTGTAGTACCACAAGTCGCGGGCTGGTTAAGTGGATAATGTTTCGATTTGTCTCTCCACTATATAAGGGGTATCTTCTTCTCCGAGTTGACCACCTCTTCCAACCCTAAGCTCCATTGTTGCTCCAAGCTCCATTTTCGCCCGATCTCTCTCCCTAGCCAATCAGACTTGTTGATTTTCTAGGGATTGGTTGAGAAGGCCTCGATCTACACTTCCACCAAGAGAAATTCGATTCCCCCACTAATCCCTTGCGAATCTTGTTACTCTTGGGTGTTTGATCACCCTAGACGGTTGAGGTCAACGCGGAGCCATATTCCATTGTGGTGAAGCTTCGTGGTGTTGTTGGGAGCCTCTGATTAAGTTGTGGAGATTGCCCCAACCTTGTTTGTAAAGGTCCGGTCACCTCCTCCAAGGGCACCAATAGTGGAATCACGGCATCTCGCATTGTGTGAGGGCGTGAGGAGAATACGGTGGCCCTAGTGGCTTCTTGGGGAGCATTGTGCCTCCACACCGCTCCAACGGAGACGTACTTCCCCTCAAAAGGAAGGAACTTCAGTAACACATCCTCGTCTTCACCGGCTCCACTCTTGGTTATCTCGTACCTTTACTTGTGCAAGCTTATTTGTGTTATTTCCCTTGCTTGCTTGTGTGCTTATTGTTGTTGCATCATATAGGTTGTTCACATAGTTGCATGTCTAGACAAACCTACTTTGATGCAAAGTTTAATTTGGTAAAGAAAAGTTAAAAATTGTTAGTTTCCTATTCACCCCCCCCCCTCTAGTCAACTATATCGATCCTTTCAGTTGGTATCAGAGCCTCGTCTCTTTACTAAGGACTTTGCTGTCCGAAGATTATGCTTGACACCATAGACTGTGTGGAGGAGCATTTCGGTGTGAATCCGATCTCGCCTACGAGCGATGGGGGAACCACGGTCTCTCGTGAGGAATTCAATGTGGCTTTGGAAACATTGGAAACCTCCATGATGACCGAGGTTGAAAGCATGTTTAATAAATTCATAGAAGGGCTTAAACTTTCCACCGCACCATTGAAAGTGAGTGATCCCTCTAACAAGGTGACGGATGCTAACTCCAACAAGGAGGAAGCTACGAGTGAAAAGGATCTTTCTTCTAGTGGTAAAAATGGCACCGACATCTTTGCCCATGTGGAACCTCCACTTGTTTATGGTGAACCGATTCCTTTCACTCATTTGAATCATGCCGGTCCTCCCCCTAAGATTGTGAAAAATGAGGACTTTGATTCTTGGGTTTATCGTTTCAAGCATCATTTAAATCATGTGAATACTAATCTTTGGAGAATCATTGAAGAAGGTTTCTATCCGCATGACCGAAGCAACTTCACGCCTAGAGAGGCCGCGGATAATCAATTCAATGAGAATGCTCTCTTCATCATCCAAGATGCAATTCCACCCGAAGATCTTCCTCACCTCCGGCCCTTCGCCATGGCCAAAGATGCATGGCACCAAGTTGTTTCCCTCTACAGGGGAAGCGCAAGCATTCAACGCTCCAACTATGAAGTGGTGCAAGATGAAGCCGATGAGTTTGCAATGAAAGAAGATGAAGAACCTCGTGAGCTTTATCGGAGAGTAACCAAACTCATGGTCTCACTCTGAGATCATGGGAGCAAGGATACAGATGACAATTGGATCAAGCACAAATTCCTCAAGGCAATGATGCCTTACCACAAGGCCATGTCCTCCGTCATTCGTCAAAGGCCGGACTTCCACACCTTGTCCTCAAGCAAAGTGTTGGATGAGTTTGTGTCTATGAGCATCTTGGACAAAACTGCCGACAATGTGGTGCTACGTTCTCAAAGAGCAAATAAGCCCAACCTTGCGTTAAAGGCCAAGGTGAGGGTGGAAGAAGAGGACGAAGAGGAAGAAGAGGAGAGCAACCCCGAAGATACAAAGTATGCCTATCATGAACACATGGCTCTTGCTTCAAGGCAATTTTGGAGCAAGAAGAACTCAAGGCCCAACTTCAACAAGAACAACTCAAGTGGCACGAAGGTCAAGCAATGTATGAGGACTTGCTATAATTGTGGCAATGTGAGTCATTTCGTTGCAGAATGCCTTTATGAGAAGAGGGAAGACAATGGTGGCAAGCTCATCCGAAAGGACAAAGTCAAGTCTTTCCCCAACAAGAGGAACTTCACCAAGAAGACTCCTCCCAAGGCGGTAGTGGTACAAGAAAAGTACAATGAGGATGATGATGAAGATGGTGAGTCGGTTTCCATGGCCTCCGTTTCCATTGCGACAACTCCACGGGTGTCACTCTTTGACTCACCCAATGAGAACATCACCGCCAAGTGCCTCATGGCTAAAGCCACCAACAAGGTAACCCCCAAAATCAAGACTACCATCATTAATAATCCTTCTTTGACAGATTGCATTGATGAATATGAGGGATCTAATGTGGAGGAGAATGAGTTTGAGTCCTTTATTGGTAAACTCAAGGGTAAATCCAATAAGCATTCCGTTGCTCTCTTGGAACAACTTGGTGAAGCCAATGACATGATCGAGGCTCACGAAGATACTATCTCCAAGATGGAGGGGCATAGTCGTGACTATGCCGATGAGATTTCGGATCTTTCCAATGCTCTTGGGGAAGAGTGTGGTCTTCATTTGGCTCTTGAGGAGTCACACAATGTTGATCACGCTAAGTTAAAGAAAGATTTTGATCATGCTCTTGTTGTTTCTCGTGTGCTAAACTCCGAGAAGGCCAAGCTTGGGGTTGATCTTGCTAGACTCAAAGAGGAGTTTGACTTACTTGACAAGGCTCACAAGGTCTTGAAGGGTGCTCATGCTAGCCTCAAAGAGTCTCATGATCAACTTCAAGTAAAGCTAACCAAGGAGAAAGCCACTTTTCCTCGTATGATGTTAATTGATAATGCAAATGCTACTAACCCATGTTGTGAGCATGTGCATCTTGTTGAGGAGAACGCTAAGTTGAAGGTGCAACTTGAGAAAGGTCTTGTGTCTTGCATACAAGGCGAGAAGAACCTCAACGACCTTTTGAGCAACCAAAAGGAAGTTGTGGCTAAAGAAGGAATTGGTACGTGCCCAAGTCCAAGAACAAGAAGAAGAATGACAAGGCCAAATGACCTCCTCCTCCTCTCAAGCAAACCTTTGTGAAGGAGGGAGAGGATGCTACTAAGGAGAAGGAGAAGAACACCGTGAGGGGTAGTGATGCCAAGAAGGGCAACGCTTCCCTTCCCAACAAAGCCGGCGACTTTAACCCTTCTTATGTGTTGTGCCGTGCTAGTGATGGGCATGTTTATGCCAAATTTGTTGGTTCTCCTTATGAGTACATTGAATGGTCTATTTGGGTTCCTAAGACCCTTGTTACTAACATCAAAGGACCCATTACAAAATGGGTACCTAAAACCAAGCATTAATCTCCTGTAGGTGTTTGCTTCCGGTGGGGGATCATGGTTTCTCGATAGTGGAGCTACTAATCATATGACCGGAAGCAAGGACTTGGTGGTGGACGTGCAAAAGATTCCATCCATGCCCACCAACGTCGAGTGGGGTGACGCCTCGTCCTCTAAGGTATTGGGACTCGGCAAGGTTGTCATTTCTCATGATCTTACGATCGATAAGGTCATGCTTGTTGAGTCCCTTGCATACAATTTACTTTCCGTTCGTCAAATAGCACTCATGGGTTTTGCCACCTTCTTTGATGTTGATACCGTGGCCCTCTTGTGGATCAAGACTCTTAAAGTAGCCTTTGTTGCGCATGTCGAAAACGATCTCTATGTGATTAACTTTTTGGAGCGACTCACTAAGACCGCGACATGCCTAATGCTTTGGCATCGCCGTCTAGCCCATGTCAATATGAGATCTTTGCAAAGTCTTCTCAAGGGGGACCATGCCCGTGGACTAACAGATGTTACTTTTGCCAAAGATCGTGCTTGCAGTGCTTGTATCGAAGGAAAGCTACATGAAAAGGCTCACCCTCCCATGACTATCATTTACTCGAAGAGGCCTTTGGAGCTCCTTCACATGGATATCTTTGGGCCTCCATCTTTTGATAGTCTTGGGGGTAGGAAGTATTGCTTGGTGATTGTGGATGATTATTCAAGATACACTTGGGTATATTTCTTCAAGAGGAAGAGTGAGACCCAACAAACCGTCATTGACTTTGCAAATGAAGCTCAACGTCAACACAATGCAAAGATCTTGACAATAAGAAGCAACAACAGCACCGAGTTCAAGAACTACAGCTTGGATGAGTTTCTTAGTGATGAGGGGATCAAGCATCAATATTCCGCACCATACACCTCTCAACAAAATGGTGTAGCGGAGAGGAAGAACCGGACGTTGATGGATGCGGCAAGGACCATGATGGTGGAGTTCAAGTCTCCATACAACTTTTGGGCTGAAGCCATCAACACCGCGTGTCATGCATCAAATCGGCTCTACCTCCGCAAAGGCTTGAACAAGACTCCATATGAGATACTCACCAGGAACAAGCCCAACCTCAAGTACTTCCGGGTGTTCGGGTGTAAGTGTTTCATTCTCAAGAAAGGTGTTCATTTGTCTAAATTTGAGGCTAGAGATCATGAGGGCATATTTGTTGGTTATGCTACAAACTCCCATGCTTACCGTGTCCTCAATAGGTCCACGAGACTTATTTAGGAGACATGTAACATGGAGTTTGATGAGAATAACGGCTCCCAAGTGGAGCAAAGTGGCACTTGTGATGTGGGTGATGAAATTCCTCCCCAAGCCATAAGAAGAATGGGTGTTCGTTTTATCCTACCCATTGAGGAACCCCTTGTGGCCGAAGGAGAAGGAAAATGCTCCACTCAAGTGGAGCCATCACCAACCCAAGGCCCACGTGCTTCCGAAGAACAAAGTGAAGGCCCTCAACCTCAAGAACAAGACCATGGGCAAGGTCAATCTCAAGATGGTGTTGTAACATCAAGTGACGCCCAAGTTCAAGTTCTCTCCTCTGAGCAAGTTCAAGATCAAGATCTTCTTCGAGATCAAGAACAAGCTCAAGATGGCGCTCAAGATGATCAAGTGACCGCTCCTCGTCTCACCCCCGAGGAGGAATTGGAGCGTCGTGCCGCCAATATTGCTTCCAAGCTCTCCACCAAGGATCATCTCATGACGAATGTTCTTGGAAGCTTAAGAAAGGGGGTAAGCACTCGTAGACAATTAGCAAACTATTGTGAACATCACGCGTTGTTCTCTTGTGTTAAACCCCAAAAGGTCTATGAGGCACTCGAAGATCCGGATTGGCTTAATGCCATGCATGAAGAACTCGACAACTTCGAGCACAACAAGGTGTGGAGATTGGTGCCAAGGACAACGGGGAACCACAATGTCATTGGAACCAAGTGGATATTCAAGAACAAGCAATATGCTCATGGGATTATCATTCGCAACAAGGCTCGTTTGGTAGGACAAGGCTACTCCCAAGTCGAGGGTATCGACTATGGTGAAACCTTTGCTCCCGTTGCTCATCTTGAATCCATTCGCGTGTTGATTGCATATGCTTCTCATCATAACTTTAAGTTACAACAAATGGATGTGAAGAGTGCTTTTCTTAATGGTCCTATTAATGAGTTGGCATATGTCAAGCAACCCCCCGGGTTCGAGGATCCCTACTTTCCCGATCATGTGTATCAACTCGATAAGGCACTCTATGGCCTTAAGCAAGCCCCACGTGCATGGTATGACCACCTTACCGAGTTGTTGCAAGATCGTGGTTTTGAAATTGGGAAAATCGACCCCACTCTTTTACTAAGAAGGTCAAAGGGGAGTTGTTTATGTGCCAACTATATGTTGATGATATTATCTTTGGTTCCCCTAACAAAGCTTTCAATGAGGAATTTGCCGCACTCATGACCTCCAAGTTCAAGATGTCCATGATGGGAGAGTTAAAGTTCTTTCTCGGGTTCAAAGTCAAGCAACGAAGAGAAGGAACCTTCACCAACCAAGCCAAATACACTCAAGACATGCTCAAGAGATTCAAGCTAAGTGATGTCAAGCCAGCGTCCACTCCTATGCCCATCAAATGCCAACTTGACATAGATCCCAATGGTAAAGCGGTGGATCAAAAGGTATATCGCTCCATGATTGGCTCCTTCCTTTACCTTTGTGCATCTAGACCAGATATCATGTTGAGTGTGGGAATTTGTGCATGGTTTCAAGCCGCACCTAAGGAAAGTCACTTCGTGGTGGTCAAGCGAATCTTTCGATATTTGGCTCATACCCCAAACTTTGGCTTATGGTACCCAAGAGGAGCAAACTTCAAGCTTGTAGGTTATTTGGACTCGGATTGGGAGGGAGACAAAGTGGATAGGAAGTCCACTTCCAGAGGGTGCCAATTTCTTGGTTGCTCTTTGGTGAGTTGGTCTTCCAAGAAGCAAAGTTATGTGTCGCTCTCATCCACCGAAGCGGAGTATGTGGCGGCCGGTAGTTGTTGTTCACAACTCTTATGGATGAGGCAAACTTTAAAGGATTACGGTGTCATTTGTGACAAAGTTCCTCTTTGGTGTGACAATGAAAGTACAATCAAGATTTCTCTCAAGCCGGTGCAACAATTCAAGATGAAGCATATTGAGATCCAGTATCACTTCATCCGGGATCATATTAGGCGAGGGGAGAACGAACTCAACTATGTCAACACTCTTGATAACCTTGCAGATATCTTCACGAAGCCCTTGGATGAAGCAAGATTTCATGAGTTAAGGCATGAGCTAAATATCATTGATTCAAGCAATGTTGCTTGAACCTGTGCACACTCCACCCTACTCAACTTGTTATCTTGTTTAGGTGTAGGCATGGACGTAGGGGGAGTGTTGTTCTCTCAATGAACTCTCCCTCCCCCATTATGCATAAATTGATCAACTCTTTCACATTAGCCATTTTTGATGGCACTTGTGCTTCAAAGACGAGTTTTGGTCATGGGCCCAAGGATAATTCTTTGCGGTGCCATACCAATTGACTCAAACATAGGTGGCTCCGGCCACCGCCCTCTTCTTGGAGAGGTTGTGTCTCGTGGTTGGTCCTTGTTGTCTCTTTCCTTTCCTTCTTCGTGTTGAGCGTGTTCTTGCGGTGTATCGTTCGCTTGAAGTTTTCTTGCGTAGCCCCTTTCTCTTTTTTTGTTTGAAACTTGCATCTTCTTGAGCTCACGGTACTACCGCGACCTGCCACGGTACTACCGCTTGTAGAGTGCACGGTACTTCCGCACCCAGCGCGGCAGTAATTTTTTACTGCTGATGAAGCTACATACCTAGGGTAGGGTCATAGACCTGACCTAGACATCCTCCCCTAGGACAGCACCCTAAAGCCAGGACCATCCAAAGAGTATCGTCATTCACTCGACCGGAAACATCCCACTTGGAAGAATCGATGTCACTCGACCATCGCAGAAGTCACTCGACAGGCAGAAGAGCTAAAGCCACTCTGCATATGCAACGGTCGAGCATTTACTCATAGGCTTAATTGGCATTCACAGCACTTTAATGTGGGCGTCACCAGTAATGTTCTCTCTTCAATGTACCTTAAACCCTTTGTGTCATGGGCTGGCTGGGGTCCTGGCGCACTCTATATAAGCCACCCCCCTCCACAAGCACAAGGGTTCGCACACCCAGTAACTCACACGCATATAATCCAATCGACCGCCTCCGGGCTCCGATACGTAGGGCTGTTACTTCCTCCGAGAAGGGCCTGAACTCGTAAAACTCGCGTGTACAACTCCTCCATAGCTAGGATCTTGCCTCTACACTCCTACCCCCCATTCTACTGCAGACTTAGAACCACGATAGTTGGCGCCCACCATGGGGCCCGAACCCACGACCACAAGGTTATGTGTACCTCAAATTGAAGATGTCTGGTCCTAAAGGGGTGATCACTATCACTGGCAGTCGAAAGAAGGCGGAAGAGTGCTTCCATAAGGGCTCAAAGATCGCCAATGCACAGATGGTAGTAGTGGAGTTGCAGGAATATCAAAAAAATGCAGATCCGAGTGATTTGTTGCAAGCTAAGAAGCCTGCCACAGATTCAGCATTCCAGTCGTCTGGTGAAACGAAGCCGATTCATATTCATCCAACGGATCCCAATGCTGCTCCGACTCACATTTCAACAAAACTCGACTCCAAATAGGAAGAAGCGCTCATCCAGTTCCTCCGTGAGAACTAGGACATCTTTGCATGGAAACCTTCTGACATGCCAGGTGTTCCCAGGGGACTGACTGAGCATCGTTTGCGAGTCGACCCAAAGGTGAAACCAGTCAAAGAACATCTTCGACGGTCCGTCGTACAGAAGAGGAAGGCAATCGGTGAAGAAGTGGCTCGGCTTCTGGCAGCTGAGTTTATCCGAGAGATTTACCACTCCGAGTGGTTAGCTAATGTTGTCATGGTCCCAAAGAAGGATGACTCACTTCGCATGTGCATCGACTTCAAACATATCAATCGGGCCTGCCCGAAAGATCACTTTCCTCTCCCTCGCATCTACCAAATAGTCAACTCGATTGCGGGGTGTGAGCATTTGTCCTTTTTGGACGCTTATTCTGGGTATCATCAGATCCGTCTGTATGGACCCGATGAGATAAAAACAGCTTTCATCACCCCATTTGGGTGCTTCTGTTATGTCATTATGCCATTCGGTTTGAAGAACGCTGGAGCCACATTCATGCGGATGATTCAGAAGTGCTTGCTCACTGAGATCAGTCGGAATGTGGAAGCATACATGGATGGCATTGTGGTCAAGTCACGTAAAGGTTCTGACCTACTGGCTGACCTTGCTGAAACCTTTGCCAACCTCAGAAGGTATGATATCAAGCTCAATCCATCAAAGTGCACATTTGGAGTTCCAGGTGGAAAATTACTCGGTTTTCTCGTTTCTGAACAAGGGATCAACGCTAACCTAGAGAAAGTGGGTGCCATACTCCGGATGAAACGCCCTGTGCATGTGCATGATGTCCAAAATCTTACTGGTTGTTTGGCCGCCCTAAGTCGATTCATTTCTCGCCTCGGTGAAAAGGCACTGCCTCTTTACCGACTAATGAAGAAGTCAGATAAGTTCGAGTGGACTCCTGAAGCTGATGCAGCATTTGCAGAGCTCAAAGCCCTGCTTTCCACCCAGCCGGTGCTTGCTGCTCCAATCAGCAAAGAGCCTTTACTGCTTTACATTGCAGCCACTGGACAAATCGTCAGTACAGTACTTACGGTCGAGCGGGAAGAAGAAGGAAAAGCCTACAAAGTTCAGCGTGCAGTATACTATGTCTCTGAAGTTTTGACTCCATCAAAGCAAAGATATCCACATTATCAGAAGCTTGTTTATCGGATTTATATGACCACGAAGAAGGTTGCACATTACTTCTCTGATCACTCCATTACATTCATCAGCGACGCTCCATTATCAGAGATTCTGAACAACAGAGATGCAACTGGTAGAGTGGCAAAGTGGGCGATTGAACTCCTTCCCTTAGATATCAAGTTCGAGGCAAAGAAAGCTATCAAGTCCCAAGCAATAGCGGATTTCCTCGTCAAATGTATTGAACAACAACTGCCGACTCAAGTTCACTCGGAGCACTAGACCATGTTCTTTGATGGCTCCAAGATGCTGAATGGTTCCGGTGCTGGGGTGGTACTGGTATCCCCCTGAGGAGACAAGCTTAGATATGTCATCCAGATTCACTTTGATTCCTCAAATAATGAAGTAGAATATGAAGCACTCTTGTATGGGTTGCGTATGGCCATCTCACTCGGCGTCCGTCGCCTCATGGTCTATGGCGACTCAGATTTGGTAGTCAATCAAGTGATGAAGGAATGGGACGTCAGAAGCCCAGCCATGACTGGTTACTTCAATGCGGTGAGGAAGTTGGAAAAGAAGTTTGAGGGGTTAGATCTCCATCATATACCCCGACTGAAAAATCAAGCAACAGATGATTTAGCAAAGATAGGCTCCAAGAGACAAGCTATTCCCAGTAATGTGTTCCTGGAGCATATTCATGCACCTTCAGTTCAAGAAGATCCCTTCGCTGAAGAGCCCCCGTAGCCTAAGAGTGCCACAGATCCGACTGAAGTCGAGGTCCCAGCCGTGGTCGATTTGATCATGGAGTTGTTGGTCATCACTCTCGACTGGACGGTGTCATACATTAAATATATCCTTAGGAAAGAGCTCCCAGAGGATGAAGAAGAGGCTCGACAGATCGTCCATCGATCCAAAGCCTTTACTGTAATAAGAGGACAACTGTTCAGAGAAAGTGCAACTGGAGTCAGCCAGAAATGCATAATGCCAGAAGAAGGTCGAATGATCCTCCACGACATCCATTCGGGGACCTGTGGTCACCATGCGTCCTCTCGGACCATTGTGGCTAAAGCATACCGAGCTGGATTTTATTGGCCACGAGCAAATGAAATGGCGAAAGATATAGTCGATAGATGTGAAGGCTGCCAGTTCTACTCCAATATGTCGGACAAACCTGCATCAGCCCTGAAGACCATTCCACTCGTCTGGCCCTTTGCTGTTTGGGGATTGGACATGGTTGGTCCACTGAAGACTGGTAGGAGTGGCTTTACTCACGTGCTTGTAGCAGTCGACAAGTTTACCAAATGGATCAAAGCCAAGCCTATTAAGAATCTTGAAGCTAGTACTGCTATCAGCTTCATCAGAGAGTTGACATTCAGGTATGGGGTTCCGCACAGCATCATCACTGACAACGGATCGAACTTCGATTCCGATGAGTTCAGAACCTTCTGCGCCTCACAAGGCATGCGAGTCGACTATGCTTTAGTCACCCATCCCCAGTCAAATGGACAAGCAAAAAGAGCAAATGGCCTGATTCTCAAAGGACTGAAACCCCGACTGATGCGAGATCTCAAGCACGCAACGGGCGCCTGGGTTGATGAACTTCCATCAGTTCTTTGGGGATTAATGACAACTCCCAATCGGTCGACTAGCCGAACTCCATTCTTTTTGGTCTATGGAGCTGAGGAAGTTCTACCCAGTGACTTGCTTCACAATGCACCACGAGTTGAGCTCTTCTCTGAAGATGAAGCAGAACAAGCTCGGCAAGATGCAGTTGACCTCCTAGAGGAGGAAAGAGAGATGGCTTTGATTCGGTCGACCATTTATCAGCAAGACTTGCGTCGATTCCACGCTAGACACGTGAAGGGTCGAGCCTTTCAAGAGGGTGACTTGGTTCTTCGAGTGGATCAGCAGAAACCACACAAGCTCACCCCAGCTTGGGAAGGTCCCTTCATTGTCACCAGAGTGCTCCACAATGGAGCATACCACCTTTACAATGTCGAGCATTAGAAGGATGAGCCACGGGCTTGGAATGCGGAGCTGCTCCGCCCCTTTTATACTTAAGTACTCGTTCAAATAAAATGTAATAAGAAATACCTTTGTAATTTTTTTATCAAAGACAAGAGCTTTACATTCCTCTTGAATGATTGTTGTTGCTTTTATTTGCATCTGAAATCCCCCAAGTGGGTGACTTAGTTGCGAATCTGTTTCGCCTAAGTTCAAAAGAAAATCCTACCGAGTGGTGAGCAAGTCTCTCACTCGGGGGCTTAGCCACGAATCCGTTTCGCCTAAGTTTGTAAAATCCTACTGAGTGGTGAGCAAGTCTCTCACTCGGGGGCTTAGCTGTGAATCTGTTTCGCCTAAGTTTGTAAAATCCTACCGAGTGGTGAGCAAGCCTCCCACTCGGAGGCTTAGCTGCAGTCCAGTACTCGCCTAAGTTTGTAAAATCCTACCGAGTGGTGAGCAAGCCTCCCACTCGGGGGCTTAGCTGCAGTCCAGTACTTGCCTAAGTTTGTAAAATCATATCGAGTGGTGAGCAACCCTCCCACTCGGGGGCTTAGTTGCAGTCCAGTACTCGCCTAAGTTTGTAAAATCCTACCGAGTGGTGAGTAACCCTCCCACTCAGGGGCTTAGCTGCAGTCCAGTACTCGCCTAAGTTTGTAAAATCCTACCGAGTGGTGAGCAAGCCTCCCACTCGGGGGCTTAGCTGCAGTCCAGTACTCGCCTAAGTTTGTAAAATCCTACCGAGTGGTGAGCAACCCTCCCACTCGGGGACTTAGCTGCAGTCCAGTACTCGCCTAAGTTTGTAAAATCCTACCGAGTGGTGAGCAACCCTCCCACTCGGGGGCTTAGCTGCAGTCCAGTACTCGCCTAAGTTTGTAAAATCCTACCGAGTGGTGAGCAACCCTCCCACTCGGGGGCTTAGCTGCAGTCCAGTACTCGCCTAAGTTTGTAAAATCCTACCGAGTGGTGAGCAACCCTCTCACTCAGGGCCTTAGCTGCAGTCCTGTACTCACCTAAGTTTGTAAAATCCTATCGAGTGATGAGCAACCCTCTCACTCAGGGGCTTAGCTGCAGTCCTGTACTCGCCTAACTTTGTAAAATCCTACCGAGTGGTGAGCAACCCTCCCACTCGGGGGCTTAGCTGCAGTCTAGTACTCGCTAAGTTTAAAAAATCCTACCAAGTGGTGAGAAACCCTCCCACTCGGAGGCTTAGCTGCAGTCCAGTACTTGCCTAAGGTTTAAAGTCTATCCCTATCCGCAAGGACGACGAGGTGCAGGTCGACCGCGACCTTCTTCTCCGAGCTACGCCACATGTACAACATACGCTCCATCCCTATCCGCAAGGACGACGAGGTGCGGGTCGACTGCGACCTCTTTCTCCGAGCTATGCCACAAATACAACGTGCGCCCCATCCCTGTCCGCAAGGATGACGAGGCACAAGTCGATTGAACTCTCCACTTCAGGGCTACATCCCAAAGAGCAAATTCCATACGAAGGCAAATACAAACATATTAAGAAATAAACCAAGTTTAGATAGATCCAAAAAATTCCAGGCGACGGATCAAAAGTATTCAAGCATCATGCCCGAAGGAGTTTAATGGTTACAGCAACCACTCGGCATCCCGAGGCAAATTTAAGGCAAGTTTAAATCTCAAAGTTTGTTCATTCGGCAGGAGGAGGGCTGGCAGGTTCAACGAATTCGTCCAAGTCGATTCCATCTGCAATCCGAGTGGCGGCAGCTACGAATGTCTCCATAAAAGACTGGAAATCATTCCTTTTGGTGTTGGCGACCTTGATCGCCGCCAGCTTGTCTTCGAGAGCTTCCTTGAAGTGGACTCTTACCAAGGACAACGCCACTCCAGCACCACACTGGGCAGAGGACTTCTTCCACTCTTGCACTCAACTAGGAACCTCATTGAGCCGAGTCATCACAGATTCAAGGTCATTTTGAAGCATCGCCCTTGGCCAGAGTGATGAGTCGATCCGTGAAACTGCCACCTTCAAACGAGCGAGGTAACTTGTGACACTGGCGACATGGGATTCTAGTCGAAGCACATTCATGGCAGCCTCGTCGCCGACTGGAGAAACAATAGGGTCTAAACCCGTCTCGATCCGTCCAGTTTCCTCGTCAAAGTTTTGGCAGAATTCTGCAGTCAAAGAGTTAGTGAGTCGACTGGAGAGTATTAACTTGCAAGCAGTAAAGCCGGATTAAAAGGAGTACCTTCCAACATAAGATAGAGCTTCTTGGCAAGAGTTCTCAGATAGGCTTCCACACCATTTCTCTTACAAGCAACGGACTCCAGCTTCTCATTCAGAGCCATCTTATCCTTCTTCAGACGAGTTACCTCTCGGTTGGATTAAGTGAGAGAGGACTTCAGCTTGCTTACTTCTTCTTCCAGCACTCCGACCAAAGCCAGCTTTTGGTCTGCAAGGGCAGTCTTATTTTGAGCTTCCTTCTGCGCAGCTGCAAGGTCCAAGTCCTTCTTCTCTAGAGCCAACCTCATTTTCTCTACAAAATAAGCAATCGGATCAAACAAGAGATCAAAGAAATATTTTAAAGGACGATCGACGTGAACAGTCGACAGGTAGTTACCTTCCATACCAGCAGCTTCATCCTGAGCTTTCTTCAACTTTTGTTGGGCCAGCTCCAAGTCGAGGTTGAGTTGCCTCTGCTTCTCCTCAAATCCGGCGAACTTAGAAATGAGAGTACAAGATTTCTGCAGAAGGTAAAAGACATGTCAATCGACAATATCAAAGATTATTTACTTCCGAGTGAATAAAACTTAAAAGTTTACTCAGACCCAAGCCGACTGCCCGCAGTCGACCGCGGTCTCGGGGTCTATACCTAGCGGGTGCACTTGTCGTGCCCCCACTGATTCAGACCCCACTCGATCGGTCCGCCCGGGTCAAGAAAAAAAAGAGAGAAGAACTATTCAGACCCCGGCCGACTGCCAGCAGTGGACCGCGGTCTCGGGGACTACACCCAGTGGGTGCACTTGACGTGCCCCCACCGGTTCAGATCCCACTCGGTCGGTCCGCCCGGGTCGAGTGGAAGAAAGGAAAGGGGAAGAGAGCGTAGGGATTTGCCGTGTCGTGTCGTGTTTGCTTCGCTTGTGTTGGTCTGTTGAACCTTGTTTGCTTTGGTTTGGTTTGAGTTTGTTTGAGCTTGTGACACTTTTCTATCATATGGTGTAAGACATATGCCTCTATCTATCGCACCTTACTGAGCTTGTGATATATTGTGCTACTTAGTTTATGCTCCTATTTACCATCATGCTTAGTGTTAGCATTATTATTGCAAGATATGCCATGTGTATAAAATATAGGGGGAGTGTTGATCCTAGTATGTGTGTCGTGCAGTCCAAAGCACTCATCTAAATGGCATACATCTAGGGGGAGCCCGTCTATATTTTAGAGATGTATGTTTTGCTCATGTTCTATACTTTCTTCCTTGTGCAAATCCCGTATTGTCATCAGTCCACCAAAAAGGGGGAGATTGTAAGGGCATATTTGTCCCTAAGGTGTTTTGGTGATTGATGACAATGCATTTGCGGACTAATCGTGTGTCTTGAGTATTTCAATATTTCATTACTAGGCACAAGACGGTTAGGAGCCCCTCGAAGATTATTGAAGACGGCGTTTTTCTACATTCCTTTTTCGGTGGATTTGAGTCGTAGGAAAGTCGTACTATTAAGAGGGGGTCCGCTTTGTAAAGGTTTGGGTGGAATCGTCGCGTACACGCTTACTCCTCTTTGCACCGCCTTTCCCTTAGCCTTTGGAGCATCCTTCATTTCTTCGTGTTTGTGCAAAAAGAAGACTCCCTAATGTTGTTGTTCTGAGGCTTGCGGTAGTACTGCTCCTCGGAGCGGTAGTACCGCAAGCCCCTGCGGTAGTACCGCAGGCAGTCACGGTAGTACCGCTCCTTGGGAGCCGTAGTACCGTGATTCCTGGTCCGGCAAAGCTCCATCAGCGGAAGTAGGGGCGGATGTAATTTTTTACATCCGCTCCCTGCGCGGTAGTACCGCTCGCCTTGAGCGGTAGTACCGTGTCGGATTTTTCCACTATTTGAAAATTAGCAGAACTGGCCAAAGACGTTTCTTTATTTGTCCACAGCCATCCCAAGCTGGTCCAACCATGCCTAGCGGTAGTACCGCAAGGGGGTGCGGTAGTACCGCACGAGCGGCAGTACCACTCCAGCTTCGTTGCTACAGTGTTGGGCTAGTTCCTGCCGTGGCCACGGTAGTACTGCGGTTCGCTGCGGTAGTATCGTGAGCCCTTGCGGTAGTACCGCTTGGCTGGCGTGGTAGTACCGCAAGTCGCGGGCTGGTTAAGTGGATAACGGTTGGATTTGTCTCTCCAATATATAAGGGGTATCTTCTTCTCCGAGTTGACCACCTCTTCCAACCCTAAGCTCCATTGTTGCTCCAAGCTCCATTTTCACTCGATCTCTCTCCCTAGCCAATCAAACTTGTTGATTTTCTAGGGATTGGTTGAGAAGGCCTCGATCTACACTTCCACCAAGAGAAATTTGATTCCCCCCACTAATCCCTTGTGGATCTTGTTACTCTTGGGTGTTTGAGCACCCTAGACGGTTGAGGTCACCGCGGAGCCATATTCCATTGTGGTGAAGCTTCATGGTGTTTTTGGGAGCCTCCGATTAAGTTGTGGAGATTCCCCAACCTTGTTTGTAAAGGTCCGGTCACCTCCTCCAAGGGCACCAATAGTGGAATCACAACATCTCGCATTGTGTGAGGGCGTGAGGAGAATACGATGGCCCTATTGGCTTCTTGGGGAGCATTGTGCCCCCACATCGCTCCAACGGAGACGTACTTCCCCTCAAAAGGAAGGAACTTCGGTAACACATCCTCGTCTTCACCAGCTCCACTCTTGGTCATCTCGTACCTTTACTTGTGCAAGCTTATTTGTGTTATTTCCCTTGCTTGCTTGTGTGCTTATTGTTGTTGCATCATATAGGTTGTTCACATAGTTGCATGTCTAGACAACCTACTTTGATGCAAAGTTTAATTTGGTAAAGAAAAGTTAAAAATTGTTAGTTGCCTATTCAGCCCCCCCCTCTAGTCAACTATATCGATCCTTTCACCGGCAAACACACTTCAATTTCACACCGTTGGGCCTCCTTCTGTATAGAGTGTCATCGACAAACTGATACATACTGGCCCTCCGGGCTACTCTTTCAGCTTCATCTGGGTCGCCGAGAAGCTCTCCAGTTTGGAGGAAGTGGACTATGTGCCTTGCCCAAGTTGGAGCCTGCGGCTCGGCAACAAGGACTAGCGGCACCTCCTAAACTACGGGGGCACATTCCTCGTTCGCGGGGTCCATGGGCTCGGCTGGAGGGTGCGGTCCGGTAGGTGGCGGCAGGGTCTCTGCCAGGAGCGGGCGGCTCTATCGGGAGAGGCTTACTGGAGTCCAATTTCCTCCTTTTTCGGGCCATTGTTGTTGGGGATATGGAGGGCTGAGTAAGATGGAGAACAAGAGTCCATGGTTCCACGGGAAGCTTCTGCGCAGCACACTTTGACAGATGATCAGCTATGCTGTTTTCCGCATGGGGTACGTGCTCTATTTGCAATATGTCAAAGCGTTCCTCCAATCTCCTTACTTCCTTGACGTATGCCTCCATCAATGGGCTTTGGTGATCCTTGTTGACTTGTCTCGCCACAAGCTGCGAATCTCCTCGAATGACCAGCTTCTTAATTCCCAATTCTGCGGCAATCCTGAGCCCGGCAAGGAGCCCTTCATACTCCGCTATATTGTTGGTTGCTCTTCCCGGACAAAATGCATCTGGATGACGTACTTCAAGTGCTCCCCGGAAGGGGCGACAAGAAGCACGCCAGCTCTTGCACCTTGCAGGGAAAAGGCACCATCGAAATACATAATACATTCTTGGGGTGATTCCTTGTCGGGGATAACTGTCTCTGGCACTTCCTCATCAGAGCTTGGCGTCCATTCTGCAATAAACTCTGCCAATGCCTTGCTCTGGATTGTTGGTGTGCTCTAAAATTTCAAACCAAAACTGGATAACTTGAAAGCCCACTCCACTATTCTGCCGGTAGCCTTAGGGTTTCGGAGTATCCTTTGCAATGGAAAACGAGTGACAATCGTGATCTCATGGGCTTGGAAGTAGTGGCGCAGTTTCCTTGAGGCCATGATGAGACCAAAGATCAACTTTTGCGCGCCAGAGTACCTCGACCTAGCCCCTGTAATAAGGAGCTGACGAAGTACACTGGGCACTGCACCACTTTCTTCCTTGTCGTGCCCTTGGGGTTGATCTCGCTGCCATGCTCACTTTTGTCATGATTCTTATCTGACTCTGCTGGTACTTGCTCACTTTTTGCTTCATCCACTTCCCGATGTGCTACCAAGGCCGCGCTAACCACTTGGTTGGTTGTCACTAAGTATAGCAGCAACGACTCTTGTGGCTTGGGAGAAACCAAGGTGGGCATAGAGGACAAGTAGGCCTTCAACTCTTGCAAAGCCGCATCTTCCTCCGGAGTCCACTTCATGGGCCCTGCCTTCTTCAAAATTTTGAAGAACGACAGGGTGCGCTCGGCAGACTTGGAAATGAATCTGCTTAGCGGGGCAACACACCCTATCAGACGCCTCACATCCTTGATTGTCCATGGTGCTTGGATCTACTCGATAGCTTTAATCTTATTGGGGTTGGCTTCGGTCCCCCGATGGGACACAAAGAACCCATCCCCGATGGGACACAAAGAACCCAAGTAGCTTGCCGGAGGGAACGCCAAACACACACTTCTCCGGGTTGAGCTTCAAGTTGATCTTGCGCATATTAGCAAATGTCTCCTCCAAATTCTAAATAAGGGTGGCTCTATCCTTGGTCTTCACCACAATATTATCCATATAAGCTTCAATATTTCTGTGCAGTTGTGGCTCGAAACCAATCTGGACTGCCCTTTCAAAAGTGGATCCGGCACTCTTTAATCCGGATGGTGATAACCCACAAGTATAGGGGATCACAATAGTTTTCAAGGGCAGAGTATTCAACCCAAATTTATTGATTCGACACAAGAGGAGCCAAAGAATATTCTCAAGTATTAGCAACTGAGTTGTCAATTCAACCACACCTGGAAACTTAATATCTGTAGCAAACTATTTAGTAGCAAAGTAATATGATAGTAGCGATAACGGAAGCGAAAGTAATAGTTTTGGTTTTATAGTGATTATAACAGTAGCAACAGAAAAGTAAATAAGTGAAGAACAATATGTGAAAAGCTCGCAGTCAATGGATGAGTGATGGATAATTATGTCGGATGCGATTCCTCATGCAATAGTTATAACATAGGGTGACACAGAACTAGCTCCAGTTCATCAATGTAATGTAGGCATGTATTCCGAATATAGTCATACGTGCTTATGGGAAAGAACTTGCATGACATCTTTTGTCCTACCCTCCCCTGGCAGCGGGGTCCTACTGGAAACTAAGGGATATTAAGGCCTCCTTTTAATAGAGTGCCGGACCAAAGCATTAACACTTAGTGAATACATGAACTCCTCAAACTACGGTCATCACCGGAATGTATCCCGATTATTGTCACTTCGGGGTTAACGGATCATAACACATAATAGGTGACTATAGACTTGCAAGATAGGATCAAGAACTCACATATATTCATGAAAACACAATAGGTTCAGATCTGAAATCATGGCACTCGGGCCCTAGTGATAAGCATTAAGCATAGCAAAGTCATAGCAACATCAATCTCAGAACATAACGGATACTAGGGATCAAACCCTAACAAAACTAACTCAATGACATGATAAATCTCATCCAACCCATCATCGTCCAACAAGCCTACGATGGAATTACTCACGCACGGCGGTGAGCATCATGAAATTGGTGATGGAGGAAGGTTCATGGTGACGATGGTGACGGATTCCCCTCTCCGGAGCCCCGAGCGGACTCAAGATCAGCCCTCCTGAGAGAGATTAGGGCTTGGCGGCGGCTCCGTATCGTAAAATGGAATGAATCCTTCTCCCTGATTTTTTTCTCCTCGAACGTGAATATATGGAGTTGGAGTTGAGGTCGGTGGAGCGTCAGGGGGCCCACGTGGCAGGGGGTGCGCCTAGGGGGGTAGGTGGGCCCCCCACCCTCGTGGATAGGGTGTGGGCCCCTGGCCTTGATTCTTTCGCCAGTATTTTTTATATATTCCAAAAATATTCTCCATTGATTTTCAGGTCATTCCAAGAACTTTTATTTCTGCCCAAAAATAACACCATGGCAATTCTGCTGAAAACAGCATCAGTCCGGATTAGTTCCATTCAAATCATGCAAGTTAGAGTACAAAACAAGGGCAAAAGTTTTTGGAAAAGTCGTATCAACTCCCCCAAGCTTAAACCTTTGCTTGTCCTCAAGCAATTCAGTTGACAAACTGAAAGTGATAAAGAAAAACTTTTACAAACTCTGTTTGCTCTTGTTGTTGTAAATATGTAAAGCCAACATTCAAGTTTTCAGCAAAGATTATTAACTAACCATATTCACAATAACATTTAGGTCTCATGTTTACTCATATCATTGGCATAATCAACTAGCGAGCAATAATAATAAATCTTGGATGACAACACTTTCTCAAAACAATCATAATATGATATAACAAGATGGTATCTCGCTAGCCCTTTCTGAGACCGCAAAACATAAATGCAGAGCACACCTGAAGATCAAGGGCTGACTGGAAATTGTAATTCATGATAAAAGAGATCCAGTCACAGTCATACTCAATGTAAACTAATAATTATACATGCAAATGACAGCGGTGCTCTCTAACTGGTGCTTATTAATAAGAAGATGATGACTCAACATAAAAGTAAATGGATAGGCCCTTCGCAGAGGGAAGCAGGGATTTGTAGAGGTGCCAGAGCTCGGTTTTGAAATAGAGATGAATAATATTTTGAGCGGTATACTTCCATTGTCAACATAACAACCAAGAGATCTCGATATCTTCCATGCTACACACATTATAGGTGGTTCCCAAGCAGAATGGTAAAGTTTATATTCCCCCACCACCAACAAGCATCAATCCATGGCTTGCCCGAAACAACCGGTGCCTCCAAGTAACAACAATCCTGGGGGAGTTTTGTTTGCAATTATTTTGATTTGATTTGAGAATGGGACAGGGCATCTCGGTGACCAGTCATTTTCTCGTGAGTGAGGAGCGGAGTCCACTCCTCTTGAGAATAACCCGCCTAGCATGGAAGATACAGACAGCCCTAGTTGATACATGAGCTATTCGAGACTACAAAACAAAATTTTTATTTGAAGGTTTAGAGTTTGGCACATACAAATTTACTTGGAATGGCATGTAGATACCGCATATAGGAAGGTATGGTGGACTCATATGGAATAACTTTTGGGGTTTATGGGGTTGGATGCACAAGCAGTATTCTCGCTTAGTACAAGTGAAGGCTAGAAAGAGACTGGGAAGCGACCAGCTAGAGAGCGACAACAGTCATGAACATGCATTAAAATTAATCAACACTGAATTCAAGAATGAGTAGGATATAATTCACCATGAACATAAATATCGTGGAGGCTATGTTGATTTTGTTTCAACTACATGCGTGAACATGTGCCAAGTCAAGCCACTCGAATTGTTCAAAGGAGGATACCACCCTATCCTACCACATCACAACCATTTTAATAGCATGTTGGCACGCAAGGTAAACCATTATAAACTCCTAGCAAATTAAGCATGGCATGAGCAACTATAATCTATAATTGTCATTGCAAACATGTTTCATTCATAATAGGCTGAATCAGGAACGATGAACTAATCATATTTACAAAAACAAGAGAGGTCGAGTTCATACCAACTTTTCTCATCTCAACCAGTTCATCATATATCGTCATTATTGCCTTTCACTTGCACGACCGAACGGTGTGGATAATAATAATAGTGCACATGCATTGGACTAAGCTGGAATCTGCAAGCATTTAATACAAGGGAGAAGACAAGGTAATATGGGCTCTTTGTTAGATCTACAATAATGCACATGAGAGCCACTCAACATTTTCATCGTGGTCTTCTCCTCTCTACCCCCAAGGAAAAGAAATGATATAAAACTATTTACAAGGGAAAGCTCCCAATAAGGAAAAGAAGAATGAGAAATCTTTTTGGGTTTTCTTTTTAATTACTACTACTACATGCATGGAAAGTAAACTAACTACAAGCTACAACTAATTTTTTTTTTGTTTTTTATTAAGGTTTTTCAAACACACAAGAAGAAAGCTTAAAAAGAAAATAAACTAGCATGGATGATACAATGAAAAAGTATGAGCATCAGCAACTAGAATTAGTGTGTGAACATGAATGTAATGTCGGTGAGAAATACATACTCCCCCAAGCTTAGGCTTTTGGCCTAAGTTGGTCTATGCCCATGGATCAAAGTGGTCCCCTCCAGTGTACTGAGGAGGATCCTTAGGATGCCACTGGTTGGCGATCTCCTCCGGATCCCACTGATAAAGAGACTGACGGTGAGGATCAAGTGGTGGCTCTGGCTCGGGCTCTGGAGCTGATGTCAGGCTCCGGTAGGCATGAATGGCCTCCGGTCGAACAAGGTACATGCCTGAAATTATGTTGAACAAAGAAGGAGCAGGCAAGGTAACAGTCTCAAAGTAGTCTTCATCAAATATCAGTCTATAGTTAAACAACTTCTTCTTATTCTTAACAATAAAATCATGTGCTACCATACTCTTATAATCTAGAAAAACACGAGGCAATAACTTTTCCTCTTTCTCATAATGCCTAATAGGTATGTCAAAGTGTGCAGCAAGGCGCGAAGCGAAGATGCCTCCTAAGACGGGACCCTTTGTACGGTTCAGATTTAACCGTTTAGCAACAATAGCACCTAAACTAAAAGTGGTATCACGAAACAAAGCATGGCGCAAAATAACAATATCAGGGGCACTAAGATTTCCACAGTTCCCGTGACCAATTAAGCATCTACTAGAAAATATTGCGAAGTAGCGTAGGACAGGAAAATGTATGCTAGTAATTCTTGCATCGGAAACCTTCCTCATTTCCCCTACAGCAATCATATCAATGAATCCTTCCACATCATTACGATGTGGTTCCTCTATGCTGCCCTCAAAGGGTATCCTAAAAACCCAGCAAAAATCATGAAGTGACATCTCCCTATGCTCATCATATAAATAAAATTCCACCGAAGGTGGTGATCTCTTAGCATGGAAATGAAAATTTTGGAAAAACAATATTGGTGAGTAAGAGATACTGTTCACGCTAGTCGTGGAGGAAGTCGGTTAGGCCTGCATTCTTAGCCAAATAGTAATCTTCATAAATCCCGACTTCTCTCAAGAAATCATCACAAGGCCATTCACACGGCCGAACCTCCGCGGTACGAGGGAGCTTGTACTTGGGATTCTTATTCTCTTCACTTTGCTTATCCTTCGAGCTTCGGCTTGATGAGCCCCTCAAAAATCTCTTCATCTTTTTCTGAAAATTTCTGAAATTTTTAGTAACTTAAAATAAAAGTGAACCAAACTCAACAAAATTGATAGCAACTACTCCTACAAGTGCCTAGAGGCTATATCATGCATTAAAACTACTTTTGACCACATAAATTTGACATGTAAGCTCAAGAACAGGGTCATCTAAGCATCAAAAAATTGCAATAAATAAAGCACTAGAACAAAAACTAATTGGACCATTGGAGGACTCACATACCGAATAACAATCCCCCAAAGCAGTTTTGTGCATGGAGCTTTGAGCAAGGAGATCAAAATGGCAGCAAGATGAGCTAGAACTCGGGTTTGAGCTGGTGGATGTTTTTTTCTGGAGGAAGACAAAGTGTGTGGGTGCAAGAATAAGTGGAGGGGACCCACATGGGGTTCATGAGGCAGGGGGCGCGCCCAGGGGGTAGGGCGCACCCTCCACCCTTGTGGGCACATGGTGGGTCCCCCTAGTGTGTTCTTAGTGCCAATAATTCTAAAATATTCTCGAATTAATCATATTAAATTTTTAGGACATTTGGAGAACTTTTATTTACGGGGAATTTTTTATTGCAAGGACAATTTAGAAAATAGACAAAAAATACTATTTTTGCTTTATTTAATATAAATAACAGAAAGTAAAAGGAGGGTACACAAGGTTGTGCTTTCTAACTTCATCCATCTCATGCTCATCAAAAGGAATCCACTAACAAGGTTGATCAAGTCTTGTTAACAAACTCATTCTAAATTGCATGAAACCGGAGAAATTTTGAATAACACTAGGTTACCTGAACTGGGATATGCACATCCCCAACAATAAGAATATCATATTTCTTCTTGGCAGTAGGAAGAGGAAATTCAGAACCTCCAATAGTAATCGTTGAAATTTTTCTAATAGAATTGATATTGTGGACTTGAGGTTGCTTCCTCGAAAAGTGTCCGTGTGCTCATTACCATTAACATGAAAAGTGACATTGCCTTTGTTGCAATCAATAACAGCCCCTGCAGTATTGAAAAAGGGTCTACCAAGGATAATGACATACTATCGTCCTCAGGAATATCAAGAATAACAAAGTCCATTAAAATAGTAATGTTTGCAACCACAACAGGCAGATCCTCACAAATACCGACATGTATAGCAGTTGATTTATCAGCCATTTGCAAAGATATTTCAGTAGGTGTCAACTAATTCAAATCAAGTCTACGATATAAAGAGAGAGGCATAACACTAACACCGGCTCCAAGATCACATAAAGCAGTTTTAACATAGTTTCTTTTAATGGAGCATGGTATAGTTGGTACTCCTGGATCTCCTAGTTACTTAGGCATTCCACCCTTAAAAGTGTAATTAGCAAGCATGGTGGAAATTTCAGCTTCCGGTATCTTTCTTTTATTAGTAACAATATCTTTCATGTACTTAGCATAAGGATTCATTTTAAGCATATCAGTCAAACACATACGCAAAAAGATAGGTCTAATCATTTTAGCAAAGCGCTCAAAATCCTCATCATCCTTTTTCTTGGATGGTTTAGGAGGAAAAGGCATGGGTTTATAAACCCATGGTTCTCTTTCCTTACCGTGTTTCCTGGCAACAAAGTCTCTCTTATCATAACGTTGATTCTTTGATTGTGGGTTATCAAGATCAATAGTAGGTTCAATCTCTACATCATTATCATTGCCAGGTTGAGCATCAACATGAACATCATCATTAACATTATCACTAGGTTCATGTTCATTACCAGATTGTGTTTCAGCATCAGAAATAGAAATATCATTGGGATTCTTAGGTGTGTCAACAACAGGTTCACTAGAAGCATGTAAAGTCCTATCATTTTTTTCTTCTTCTTCTTAGAAGAACTAGGTGCATCAACATTAGTTCTCTAAGAATCTTTCTCAATTCTCTTAGGATGGCCCTCAGGATACAAAGTTTTCTGAGTCATTTTACCCCCTCTAGTCATAACTCTAACAACAATATCATTTTTCTTAATATTTAATTCATTGAGCAAATCATTCTGAGCTTTAAGTACTTGTTCTACTTGAGTGGTAACCATAGAAGCATGTTTACTAATAAGTTTAAGTTCACCTTTAACTCTAGACATATAATCACTCAAGTGTTCAATCATATCAGCATTGCGTTTCAATTGTCTACCAACATAAGCATTGAAGTCTTCTTTCTTAACCATAAAGTCATCAAACTCATCCAAGAATTGGCTAGCAAACTTAGTAGATGGGATTTCACATTTATCAAATCTATAGAGAGAATTTACCTTTACTACCTGTGTCGGGTTATCAAGACCATGTATCTCTTTAATAGGTGGTAAATTCTAACATCTTCAGCTTTAATACCTTTTTCTTTCATAGATTTCTTTGCCTCTTGCATATCTTCAGGACTGAGAAATAGAATACCCCTTTTCTTCGGAGTTGGCTTAGGAGTTGGTTCAGGAAGTGTCCAATCATTTTCATTACTCAACATATTATTCAATAGAAATTCAGCTTGATTAACTGTTCTTTCCCTGAAAACACAACCAGCACAACTATCCAGGTGGTCTCTGGAAGCATCAGTTAGTCCATTATAAAAGATATCAAGTATTTCATTTTCCTTGAGAGGATGACCAGGCAAAGCATTAAGTAATCGGAGAATCCTCCCCAAGCTTGTGGGAGACTCTCTTCTTCAATTTGCACAAAATTATATATTTCCCTTAAAGCAGCTTGTTTCTTATGAGCGGGAAAATATTTAGCAGAGAAGTAATAAATCATATCCTAGGGACTACGCACACAACCAGGATCAAGAGAATTAAACTATGTTTTAGCATCACCCTTTAATGAGAATGGAAACAACTTAAGGATAAAGTAATAGCGAGTTTTCTCCTCATAAGTAAACAGGGTGGCTATATCATTTAATTTAGTAAGATGTGCCACAACTGTTTCATATTCATAGCCATAGAAACGATCAGATTCAACCAAAGTAAGTAACTCAGGATCGATAGAGAAATCATAATCCTTATCGGAAATAAAGATAGGTGAAGTAGCAAAAGCAGGGTCATATTTCATTCTAGCATTCAAAGACTTTTCTTTAAGCTTGGCTAATAATTTCTTAAGATCAGATCTATCATTTCAAGCTAATAAGTCTCTAATTCTTCATCCATAACATAACCCTCAGGCACAACAGGCAATTCATATCTAGGGGAGAATCTTCATCATCACTTTCGTCAATATTATCAGTTTCAATAATTTTGTTCTCTCTAACCCTAGCAAGTTGTTCATCAAGAAATTCACCTAATGGCACAGTATTATCAAGCATAGAAGTAGTTTCATCATAAGTATCATGCAAAGCAGAAGTGGCATCATCAATAACATGCGACATATCAGAATGAATAGCAGGAGTAGGTGTCGCAAGTTTACTCAAAATAGAAGGTGAATCAAGTGCAGAGCTAGATGGCAGTTCCTTACCTCCCCTCGTAGTTGAGGGAAAAATCTTGGTTCATTTATCTTTCAAGTTTTTCATAGTGATCAGCAAATATAAATCCCAAGTGACTCAAAGAATAGATCTATGCTCCCCGGCAATAGCGCCAGAAAATAGTCTTGATAACCCACAAGTATAGGGGATCGCAACAATTTTCGAGGGCAGAGTATTCAACCCAAATTTATTGATTCGACACAACGGGAGCCAAAGAATATTCTCAAGTATTAGCAGCTGAGTTGTCAATTCAACCAAACCTGGAAACTTAATATCTGCAGCAAAGTATTTAGTAGCAAAGTAATATGATAGTAGCGATAACGGTAGCGAAAGTAATAGTTTTGGTTCTATAGTGATTATAACAGTAGCAACAGAAAAGTAAATAAGCAAAGAACAATATGTGAAAAGCTCGCAGGCAATGGACCAGTGATGGATAATTATGTCAGATGCGATTCCTCATGCAATAGTTATAACATAGGGTGACACAGAACTAGCTCCAGTTCATCAATGTAATGTAGGCATGTATTCCGAATATAGTCATACATGCTTACGGGAAAGAACTTGCATGACATCTTTTGTCCTACCCTCCCATGGCAGCGGAGTCCTATTGGAAACTAAGGGATATTAAGGCCTCCTTTTAATAGAGTACCGGACCAAAGCATTAACACTTAGTGAATACATGAACTCCTCAAACTACGGTCATCACCGGTAAGTATCCCGATTATTGTCACTTTGGGGTTAATGGATCATAACACATAATAGGTGACTATAGACTTGCAAGATACGATCAAGAAATCACATATATTCATGAAAACACAATAGGTTCATATCTGAAATCATGGCACTCGGGCCCTAGTGACAAGCATTGAGCATAGCAAAGTCATAGCAACATCAATCTCAGAACATAATGGATACTAGGGATCAAACCCTAACAAAACTAACTCGATTACATGATAAATCTCATCCAACCCATCACCGTCCAGCAAGCCTACGATGGAATTACTCACGCGCGACGGTGAGCATCATGAAATTGGTTATGGAGGAAGGTTGATCATGACGATGGCGACGGATTCCCCTCTTTGGAGCCCCGAACGGACTCCAGATCAGCCCTTCCGAGAGAGATTAGGGCTTGGCGGCAGCTCCGTATCGTAAAACGCAATGAATCCTTCTCCCTGATTTTTTCTCCCCGAACGTGAATATATGGAGTTGGAGTTCAGGACGGGGGAGCGTCAGGGGGCCCACAAGGCAGGGGGACGCGCCCAGGGGGTAGGCACGCCCCCACCCTCATGGACAGTGTGTGGGCCCCCTGGCCTTGATTCTTTCGCCAGTATTTTTTATATATACCAAAAATATTCTCCATTGATTTTTAGGTCATTCCAAGAACTTTTATTTCTGCACAAAACTAACACCATGGGAATTTTGCTGAAAGCAGCGTCAGTCCGGGTTAGTTCCATTCAAAGCATGCAAGTTAGAGTCCAAAACAAGGGCAAAAGTGTTTGGAAAAGTAGATACGTCTCCAACGTATCTATAATTTTTGATTGCTCCATGTTATATTATCTTCTGTTTTGGATGTTTATGGGCTTTATTATACACTTATATATTATTTATGGGACTAACCTATTAACCCAGAGCCCAGTGTCAGTTTCTGTTTTTTCCTTGTTTTAGAGTATCGCATAAAAGGAAAATCAAACGGAGTCCAATTGACCTGAAACTTCACGAAACTTATTTTTGGAAGGAAAGCAACACAGGAGACTTGGAGTCCACACAAGGGAAGAAACAAGGAAGCCACAAGGCAGGGGGCGTGCCCACCCCCTGGGCACGCCCTCCACCCTCGTGGGCCCCTCGTGGTTCCCCTGACGTACTTCTTCCTCCTATATATACTCATATACCCTAAAACGATCGAGGAACACAATAGATCGGGAGTTCCGCCGCCAGAAACCTCCGTAGCCACGGAAAGCCAATCTAGACCCGTTCCGGCACCATGCCGGAGGGGGAATTCCTCTCCGGTGGCCATCTTCATCATCCCGGTGCTATCCATGATGAGGAGGGAGTTGTTCTCCCTCGGGGCTAAGGGTATGTACCAGTAGTTATGTGTTTGATCTCTCTCTCTCTCTCTCTCTCTCTCGTGTTCTTGAGGTGGCAGGATCTTGATGTATCGCGAGCTTTGCTATTATATTTGGATCTTATGATGTTTCTCCCCCTCTACTCTCTTGTAATGGATTGAGTTTTCCCTTTGAAGTTATCTTATCGAATTGAGTCATTAAGGATTTGAGAACACTTGATGTATGTCTTGCATGGGATACCCGTGGTGACAATGGGGTATTCTATTGATCCACTTGATGTATGTTTCAGTGATCAGCTTGCGTGTTCCGCCCATGAACCTATGCATAGGGGTTGGCACACGTTTTCGTCTTGACTCTCCGGTAGAATCTTTTGGGCACTATTTGAGGTTCTATGTGTTGGTTGAATAGATGAATCTGAGATTGTGTGATGCATATCATATAATCATACCCACGGATACTTGAGGTGACATTGGAGTATCTAGGTGACATTAGGGTTTTGGTTGATTTGTGTCTTAAGGTGTTATTCTAGTACGAACTCTAGGGCTATTTGTGACACTTATAGGAATAGCCCAACGGATTGATTGGAAAGAATAACTTTGAGGTGGTTTCGTACCCTACCATAATCCCTTCGTTTGTTCTCCGCTATTAGTGGCTATGGAGTGACTATTTGTTGCATGTTGAGGGATAGTTATGTGATCCAATTATGTTATTATTGTTGAGGGAACTTGCACTAGCGAAAGTATGAACCCTAGGCCTTGTTTCCACACATTGCAATACCGTTGACGCTCACTTTTACCATTAGTTACCTTGCTGTTTTTATATTTTCAGATTACAAAAACCTATATCTATCATCCATATTGCACTTGTATCACCATCTCTTCGCCGAACTAGTGCACCTATACAATTTACCATTGTATTGGGTGTGTTGGGGACACAAGAGACTCTTTGTTATTTGGTTGCAGGGTTGCTTGAGAGAGACCATCTTCATCCTACACCTCCTACGGATTGATAAACCTTAGGTCATCCACTTGAGGGAAATTTGCTACTGTCCTACAAACCTCTGCACTTGGAGGCCCAACAACGTCTACACGAAGAAGGTTGTGTAGTAGACATCAAGCTCTTTTATGGCACCGTTGCCGGGGAGGTGAGTGCTTGAAGGTATATCTTTAGATCTTCCAGTCGAATCTTTTTGTTTCTTGTATTAGCACTAGTTTAGTTTATAAAAGAAAACTAAAAAAATATGGAATTGAGTTTGCCTCATACGCTTCATCTTTTTAATATCTTTCGTGAGTATGATGGGAAGGAAAATTGTGCCAAAGTGTTAGAAGAAGAATGCATTAAAATGTTTGGCACTAAATATTTGAATGATGAGCATGATTGCAATGTTGTTAGTATGAATTCCTTGAATATCTATGATGCTAGTGATATGCAAAGCCACAAGCTTGGGGAAGCTATGTTTGATGAAGATGATATTTTTTGTCCCCCAAGTTTCGATGAGCAAATTTATTATGATGAAAGCATGCCTCCTATCTATGATGATTATTGTGATGACATGTATGCTTTAAACAATGATAACCATGAAACTTGTCATCTTGATCTTAATTTTCAATCACACGATAGTTATTTTCTTGAGTTTGCTCCCACTATTATTCATGAGAAGAAATTTGCTTATGTGGAGAGTAGTAAATTTTCTATGCTTGTAGATCATGAAAAGAATTCTTTAGATGTTGGTTATATTGTTGAATTCATTCATGATGCTACTGAAAATTATTATGAGGGAGGAACATATGCTTGTACGAATTGTAATAATATCAAGTTTCCTCTCTATGTGCTTAAAGTTTTGAAGTTATGCTTGTTTTGCCTTCCTATGCTAGTTGATTATTGTTCCCATAAGTTGTTTGCTCACAAAATCCCTATGCATAGGAAGTAGGTTAGACTAAAATGTGCTAGTCATATTCTTCACGATGCTCTCTTTATGTTTCAATTATTATCTTTTATGTGAGCATCATTGAAATCATCATGCCAAGCTAGGGGCGTTAAACGATAGCGCTTGTTGGGAGGCAACCCAACTTTATTTTTGTTCCTGTTTAGTAATAAATAATTTATCTAGCCTCTGTTATAATTGAGTTTTTATGTGTTTAATTAGTGTTTGTGCCAAGTAGAACCGTTGGGAAGACTTGGGGAAAGTCTTTTTGATCTTGCTGTAAAAAACCAGAAACTTTAGCGCTCACGAGAACTGCTGCCATTTTTTTGAAATTCATATTTAGTTAATTCTTTTTGAAGATGATTAATAGATAAATTCCACAGGTCCAGAAATTTATTTTAGAATTTTTGGGGTTCCAGAAGTATAAGTTTGATCCAGATTACTACAGACTGTTCTGTTTTTGACAGATTCTGTTTTCTATGTGTTGTTTACTTATTTTGATGAATCTATGGCTAGTAAAAGAGTTTATAAAACCATAGAGAAGTTGGAATACAGTAGTTTTAACACCAATATAAATAAAGAATGATTTCATTACAGTACCTTGAAGTGGTCTTTTGAGAGAGCCATACATGATTTGGAATTTGTTAGAATACTCTATGTGCTTCGCTTATATCTTTTGAGTTATATAGTTTTGCTCTAGTACTTCACTTATATCTTTTAGAGCATGGTGGTGGGTTTGTTTTATAGAAACTATTGATCTCTCATGCTTCACTTAGATTATTTTGAGAGTCTTAAATATCATGGTAATTTACTTAAATAATCCTAATATGCTAGGTATTCAAGATTAGTAAAAAAAATCTTATGAGTGTTTTGAATACTAAGAGAAGTTTGATGCTTGATGATTGTTTTGAGATATGGAGGTAATAATATCAAAGTCGTGCTAGTTGAGTAGTTGTAAATTTGAGAAATGCTTGTGTTGAAGTTTGCAAGTCCCGTAGCATGCATGTATGGTTAACGTTATGTAACAAATTCGAAACATGAGGTGTTCTTTGATTGTCTTCCTTATGAGTGGCGGTCGGGGACGATCAATGGTCTTTTCCTACCAATCTATCGCCCCAGGAGCATGCGCGTAGTGCTTGGGTTTTGACGACTTGTAGATTTTTGCAATAAGTATGTGAGTTCTTTATGACTAATGTTGAGTCCATGGATTATACGCACTCTCACGCTTCCATCATTGCTAGCCTCTTCGGTACCGTGCATTGCCCTTTCTCACATTGAGAGTTGGTGCAAACTTCGCTGGTGCATCCAAACCCCGTGATATGATACACTCTTGCACACATAAACCTCCTTATATCTTCCTCAAAACAGCCACCATACCTACCTATTATGGCATTTCCATAGCCATTCCGAGATATATTGCCATGCAACTTTTCACCGTTCCGTTTATTATTACACGCATCATCATTGTCATATTGCTTTGCATGATCATGTAGTTGACATCGTATTTGTGGCAAAGCCACTGTTCATACTTTTCATACATGTCACTCTTGATTCATTGCATATCCCGGTACACCGCCGGAGGCATTCATATAGAGTCATCTTTTGTTCTAGTATCGAGTTGTAATCATCTAGTTGTAAATAAATAGAAGTGCGATGATCATCATTAATAGAGCATTGTCCCATATAAAAAAAGGCCAAAGAAAAAAAGAAAAAAATAAAGGACAAAAAAGAGAGAAAATAAAAAGGGACAATGCTACTATCCTTTTCCACACTTGTGCTTCAAAGTAGCACCATAATCTTCATGATAGAGAGTCTTTTGTTTTGTTACTTTCATATACTAGTGGGATTTTTTCATTATAGAACTTGGCTTGTATATTCCAACAATGGGCCTCCTCAAGTGCCCTAGGTCTTCGTGAGCAAGCAAGTTGGATGCACACCCACTTAGTTTCTTTTGTAAGATTTCATACATTATTGCTCTAGTGCATCCGTTGCATGGCAATCCCTACTCCTTGCATTAACATCAATCGATGGTCATATCCATAGCTCATTGATTAGCCTCGTTGATGTGAGACTTTCTCCCTTTTTGTTTTCTTCACATAACCCCCATCATCATATTCTACTCCACCCATAGTGCTATGTCCATGGCTCGCGCTCATATATTGCGTGAAAGTTTATAGGTTTGAGATTACTAAAGTATGAAACAATTGCTTGGCTTGTCATCGGGGTTGTGCATGATGAGAGAATTCTTGTGTGACGAAAATAGAGCATGACTAAACTATATGATTTTGTAGGGATGAACTTTCTTTGGCCATGTTATTTTGAGAAGACATAATTGCTTAGTTAGTATGCTTGAAGTATTATTATTTTCATGTCAATATGAACTTTTATCTTAAATCTTTTAGATCTGAATATTCATACCACAATTAAGAAGAATTACATTGAAATTATGCCAAGTAGCACTCCACATCAAAAATTCTGTTTTTATCATTTACCTACTCGAGGACGAGCAGGAATTAAGCTTGGGAATGCTGATACGTCTCCAATGTATCTATAATTTTTGATTGCTCCATGCTATATTATCTTCTGTTTTGGATGTTTATGGGCTTTATTATACACTTTTATATTATTTTTGGGACTAACCTATTAACCCAGAGCCCAGTGCCAGTTTTCGTTTTTTCCTTGTTTTAGAGTATCGCAGAAAAGGAAAATCAAACGGAGTCCAATTGACCTGAAACTTCACGGAACTTATTTTTGGAAGGAAAGCAACATGGGAGACTTGGAGTACACGTAAGGGAAGCAACAAGGAAGCCACAAGGTAGGGGGTGTGCCCACCCCCTGGGCGCACCCTCCACCCTCGTGGGCCCCTCGTGGCTCCCCTGACGTACTTCTTCCTCCTATATATACCCATATTACCCTAAAACGATCGGGGAACACAATAGATCGGGAGTTCCGCCACCATAAGCCTCCGTAGCCACCGAAAGCCAATCTAGACCCATTTCGGCACCCTGCCTGCAGGGGAATCCCTCTCCGGTGGCCATCTTCATCATCCCGGTGCTCTCCATGACGAGGAGGGAGTAGTTCTCCCTCGGGGCTGAGGGTATGTACCAGTAGCTATGTGTTTGATCTCTCTCTCTCTCTCTCGTGTTCTTGAGGTGGCACAATATTGATGTATCGCGATCTTTGCTATTATATTTGGATCTTATGATGTTTCTCCCCCTCTACTCTCTTGTAATGCATTGAGTTTTCCCTTTGAAGTTATCTTATCGGATTGAGTCTTTAAGGATTTGAGAACACTTGATGTATGTCTTGCGTGGGATACTTGTGGTGACAATGGGGTATTCTATTGATCCACTTGATGTATGTTTTGGTGATCAACTTGCGGGTTCCGCCCATGAACCTATGCATAGGGGTTGGCACACGTTTTCGTATTGACTCTCCGGTAGAATCTTTGGGGACTCTTTGAGGTTCTATGTGTTGGTTGAATAGATGAATCCGAGATTGTGTGATGCATATCGTATAATCATACCCACGGATACTTGAGGTGACAATCGACTATCTAGGTGACATTAGGGTTTTGGTTGATTTGTGTCTTAAGGTGTTATTCTAGTACGAACTCTAGGGATATTTGTGACACTTATAGGAATAGCCCAACAGATTGATTGGAAAGAATAACTTTGAGGTGGTTTCGTACCCTACCATAATATCTTTGTTTATTCTCCGCTATTAGTGGCTTTGGAGTGACTCTTTGTTGCATGTTGAGGGATAGTCATGTGATCCAATTATGTTATTATTGTTGAGGGAACTTGCACTAGCAAAAGTATGAACCCTAGGCCTTGTTTCCACACATTGCAATACCGTTTACGCTCACTTTTACCATTAGTTACCTTGCTGTTTTTATATTTTCAGATTACAAAAACCTATATCTATCATCCGTATTGCACTTGTATCACCATCTCTTCGCCGAACTAGTGCACCTATACAATTTACCATTGTATTGGGTGTGTTGGGGACACAAGAGACTCTTTGTTATTTGGTTGCAGGGTTGCTTGAGAGAGACCATCTTCATCCTACACCTCCTACAGATTGATAAACCTTAGGTCATCCACTTGAGGGAAATTTGCTACTGTCCTACAAACCTCTGCACTTGGAGGCCCAACAACGTCTACAAGAAGAAGGTTGTGTAGTAGACATCAGACGTATCAAACGGCATGCGGACAAAACAGTACGCACCACATGGAGTGATGAACGATGTATTCTCTTCATCTTCCTTGGACATGAAGATTTGGTGATACCCATAATATGCGTCCAGAAAGGAGAGCAAATCACAGCCTGAAGTGGAATCCACAATCTGATCGATACGCAGCAAGGGGGACGGGTCCTTCGGGAAAGCTTTGTTGAGATCTGTGAAATCTATGCAAAGCCTCCACTTCGCATTAGCCTTCCGGACTACCACTGGATTTGCGAACCACGTCGGGTGTAGCACTCCTCTGACCAAGTCGGCTGCTTCAAGTTTCTTGATCTCTTCCGCAATGAACTGTTGCCTCTCCAAAGCCTGCTTCCAGACTTTCTGCTTGACGGGTCAGGCGTGTGGGCAGATAGCAAGGTGGTGCTCGATTACCTCCCTGGAAAGACCAGGGATATCAGATCGTTTCCAAGCAAACACATCGATATTCACCTGCAGCAAGGCAATGAGCACGCTTTCCTATTTGTCATCAAGGGTGGCGTTGATAGTGAAAGTACCATCAACGCCAGCCAGCCCTGCTGGGACCTTCTTCACTTGGGGTGAAGTGACCTTGGATTTCTTGTTGTTGGAACTCTCCGGCAAGTCATCAATAGACGCAGCGCACTCTGAAGAGACACGCTTCCCGGACTCCTTGCCAGCGTCCCTGCTACCCTTCTTCTTTCATCTGTC
Source organism: Triticum aestivum (assembly GCF_018294505.1). Taxonomy (NCBI): domain Eukaryota; kingdom Viridiplantae; phylum Streptophyta; class Magnoliopsida; order Poales; family Poaceae; genus Triticum; species Triticum aestivum. Next base: position 443,414,294 of record NC_057812.1, on the reverse strand, counting down.
CTCCTTGGCGAGAACCACCGCTGCCGCTGCCTCTGCCGCAACCGTGTCCCAGTATATCTTGTCCACGCAAATGATAGCATCCTTCTCGTCTGACGGGATGGTAATGACTCCCACAGGCCCAAGCATCTTCAAGGTGTTGTAGGCATAGTGGGATGCCGCCATGAATTTAGCTAGGGCTGGACGTCCAAGGATCCCATTGTACGGCAGCGGGAGGTCGACCACATCACGAATGTGTACGGTGATGACGTCCTGTTCATCGGTAGCCAACCGACTGGGTCAGAACGGAGAAACAACATCGTGTTCATCGGGATGCAACAGACTGGGTCGGAATGTGTCGTGTTCATCGGGAGCCAACCAGCTTGGATGAAACAGCCGAAACAGGGTCTGGCGTACCGCAAAACAGAGGAAATGGACTTGTGTTCGAGTGCCTACAGTCAAAAAGGGTGTTGTTGATCGGGAGGGGTGTTGCATACCGCAAAACGGAGGAAACAGACTTGTGTTGAAGCACCTATGGTCAAAACGAGGGTCCTGTTCATCGGGAGGGGTGTGCCGTACCGCAAAATGGGACTCCACGGGCTACTGTTCATCCACCGTCTACTGTCTCGCTCCAACCTCCACGAGCTACTGTTCATCCACTGTCGACTTCCTCTAGCCTCCACCTACTACTGTTCATCCACCGTCGACTTCCTCCAGCCTCCACCAGCTACTTTTCACCACGAGGTTTTGTTCATCCAGCCTCCACCGGCTACTGTTCAACCAGCCCTCCACACGGGGTCCCGTTCAACCAGCCCTCCATGGGGTCCTGTACATCCACCCCCAACCGGCTTGGGTGTGTGGCGGCCTCCTCTGGATCGGGGTCTTGTTCATCCAGCGGCAACGGGCTCTACTACCACGGGGTCCTGTTCATCCAACCCCCATCGGGAACTGTTCATCCAACCCCCAACAACACCCACTATTCATCAAGAGGCATCAGGTTCGATCGGCTTCAGTTAGCAGCAGTAGCGAAGGAATCGCTCGATCGAGTTCAGTTAACAGCCAGGGATTGATCGATCGCTCGGGTTCAGTAACGTGTAGCCAGTGCAATCGCTCGGGTTTAGTAAGGGAACGCCTGGCTCGGGTTCAGTTAGAGCCCAACACCTTGCACCCCATGCGCGTACATGTACAAGAGAAACGCGCAATCCCTCCTTGCATCGCTCGGCCCCGACCATCCATCATAACTGGGAACTACCCAAAATTTTCCTCACCCTCGCTTCTACCATGATTTTTTCCATCATGGACAGCCCAAGGAATGTCATGCAGGTGCGTCTCCGGCCTGCCCAGGACGAAAAGCCCATTTTATGACATGATTGTTTGTCATAGAAGTAGGAGCCCACCACATTTATGATGATACCAGGTTTTGTCACAATTATCGTCATAGAAGTGTCATAAGCATGACAAAAAAATTGTTTGGCCCAAAATGTCATGCATGTGTCTTTTTTTGTAGTGTCTCTTTTTCGATTCTCAATACAATGTTCTCCTTGATATTCTTCAAGATCTATTTGATGTAATGAATTTTTGTGGTTGTTTGTTGGGATCCGATGAAGTGCGAGTTTATGATCAGATCTATCTATGAATATTATTTGAGTTTTCTTTGACCTCTTATATGCATGATTTTTATAGCCTCATATTTCTTCTCCGAAACTTTGGTTTGGTTTAGCCAACTAGATTGATTTTTCTTGCAATGGGAAGAGGTGCTTTGTGATGGGTTCGATCTTGTGGTGTCCTCACCTAGTGACAGAAGGGGTAGCGGGGCACACATGTATCGTTGCTATTAAGGATAAAAAGATGGGGTCTACTCTACATGAATAGATCTTGTCTACATCATGTCATTGTTCTTATTGCATTACTATGTTTCTCCATGAACTTAATACACTAGATGCATGCTGGATAGCGATCGATGTGTGGAGTAATAATAGTAGATGCAGGTAGGAGTTGGTCTACTAATCTTGGACGTAATGCCTATATACATGATCATTGCCTTGGATATCATCATAATTATTTGCTCTTCTATCAATTGCCCAACAGAAATTTGTTTACCCACCGTATGCTATTTTCTCTAGAGAAGCCACTAGTGAAATCTACGGCGCCGGGTCTATCATTTATTATATTGTTTTCAGATCTATTATTCCAAAAACCCAAAAATACCTTGCTGCACTTTTTCTTTACTTATTTTCTTTTGTGTTTTTGCTAGATCTATTTATCCAATCTCATACAATTTAATCTATCTTTTTACCGTAGAGGGATTGGCAACCCCTCTTACGCGTTGGGTTGCAAGTATTTGTTCTTTGTGTGCAGATACCGTTTACATAGTGTTGCTTGGTTCTCCTACTAGATTGATAACCTTGGTTTCATAACTGAGGGAAATACTTACCATAGATGTGTTGCATCATCCCTTCCTCTTTGGGAAATACCGACGCGGATTCAAGCTATCATCACATATGCATATGCGAAGTTATAGGTTGCAGATAACTAAGCTAGTTCGCATCGTTTCTATCAGTGGGCGGAGCCTAGAACGGTATACATGCATGCATGCAGCAACCATCTATCACACACGCCACCACCATTTTTCACCATAGCATATTATCACAAATATGATTAAGGGTTTCCTGTGGAAACGACCAATGGACGGTCTCCGTTATTGCCCTATCAAATGATCAGAGAAGGAAGGGAGGATATTACTGTAACATCTTTACCTCCACTTCCAACCATCACATGGATTTCAGCGGGGTCTCAAGGAGGGAGATAGCTTTTTTCATCGCAATACCTCTGCTCCCCGCTTCATCCAGATTGTAATATCCTTGTGTCCAAATAGCCAAAGTTTGTATAGTGCACTTCACCCAACATCATGAAGAATATTGAAATAAACATGCAAAAGGGAATTTTATATCCAACATAGTCGTTCACCTCAACAACTAGATTTCATCATTTATTCCCTGGCGGAGAATTACTCAAACATGGAGGTGAAGAACATAGAGGGGAGAGACAAGTTACTAGCCAACATGATGTTGGTAAAGGAGAAAAACATGACAACCCCGATGGAGATGGCATCAGCCCTCCAACTGGTGCCAGGCGTTGATGTGGAGCATCCATCTTCCTTCTTACTTGTCTTGTCCCTTCCTCCATGCTAGAGCATCCCTCTTCCTCCAGATAGTAATATCCTTCTATCCAAATAGGAAAATGTCGGCGCACCTCACTCAACATCACTAAGAATATTAGAATAAACATGTAAAAGGGAATTTTATATCTGGCATAGTCATCCACCTCAAATAAAACTAGAGTCCAACTTTTATATGCGACTAAAAATTACACAAACATGGAGATGAAGAACGTAGAGGGGAGAGACAGGTTGCAAGACGACATGAGATTGGGGAAGGAAGAGAACATGATGATCCCAATGGGGATGGCATCGACCCTCCGACCGGTTATGTGCGTTGGTCGAGCCTCCCTCTTTGATAGAGGCTAAGGTGTCCCGTCTTTCGATGAGATGGTGGCTATCGTTTTGGAGGAAGTCGACTTTGACGATCCGACTACGAACTTGCAAGGACATCGCGCCTTAGCAATCGCTAAACCAACTCTGAGAGGTTATTGACCACGCCAGAGCACGATCAACCTGACCACGAGGGTTTGTTTCCTGCGAGCAAACGAAGAACAAGAAAGAAACTAAGATTGCAATCTGGATATTGTGAATATAAGAGGAAAGCTTTATTGATCAAGGTGGGGTTCTGTGACGTCTTTGTCTAGTCGTTGAACACAAACGAAGTACGCGAAGTTGCAGCTATGGCGAACTTTTAATCTAAACAAAACCCAAAGTCTAAACGATGCCCTAAGGGCTGTATATATGGAGGAGAGAGGGGGGAATTTCATGGCCCTTGGAGGAGGGGTCCTAAACCAACCCTAACTCTTGTTTCCCCACACATACGGACTCTAAAAACAGCCTATAATCAAGTATTTCGAAATTACATGGGCCTGGCCCAAAAATAAGGTGATGTAGCACATAGAATAGCCTCTGGACGAAATTTATGAAGTGGCATCTTTTATATTTCGCCGAAGGCTTCATGCACTCATTGTGGTGGCTTCAAAGTCCTGGAATCATCACTTGTAACTCCGTTCTTGTTCCCCTTGCGCATGCCATCATCTCCATGCTTGAACTTTCTCCAAGGTTCATATGTCTTGTCCAAGCTAGGCCCTTCATTTGTAAGCAAAACAAACGTATCTAATTTGGGCAGCATCATATTCTCATGAACATTAGAATCGTTACCAATAAACATAAGTACCTGGTAATTCAATTGGCGTGCGCAAGCTCTAGTAATTGGTCCAGTATGTATAGCAGCAGGGGATGTGGGTGTAACAATGGTATTGATGTCTTCATCACTCTTCCTTCTTGTCATGTCCCTTACTTTATGGTGAAGAAGGTCATGCCGCTGCTGGAGGTGTGATGACACATGGTGGGGTAGATGAAATTTGTTCAAGATGAATGCCGTCAGCTTGGGTTGGAGGTGAATATATAGAAGGCTGATTTTGCTGAAGTGGGAGGCTAGTATGAGCACTAGTGTAGGAACAAGTTAACCATGCACATGGTGGGATATAGAAGGCCAAGGATCATGTAGGAACAAACCAGAGCAAAATTAGTGAAGAATCGCGGAAGTTATGGCTGATTTTGCTGCTGTGGGAGGCTAGTATGAACGCTAGTACGAATTGGCATGGTCATACCATGCACATCTCTTTTCCTCTTGATTCTGCGGGTGCAGTATCATATTTTGGTTGCCATTTATTCATATGAACTCCGATCACTACTAGGAAAAACACTACCAGTAGCATGGGCTTTTTGCATACCAGTAGCGTGGGTTCCCGCGCTATTGCTATGGCGCTATAGCTAAATTTTTAGCAGTAGCGCGTTTTTACCCCACGCTACCGCTAAAAAGTTAGTAGTAGCGCGTGTGCACCCGCGCTACTACTAATCTAAAACCCACGCTACTACTAACCTAACTACTAGTAGCCCTCACTTTTAACCCACGCTACTATTAACAATTTAGGAATTAAAAAAATAAAAATTAGATGTAGTACTCATGAATGGTAATAACTCCATTCCAAACCAAACCAACTCACAGAACCATCTCAAGATTCCATTTAACATCAGATACACACAACCATCATCGTAAGGTGGGTACCTTCCCTAGTGGCCACCAACCTAAACAGACCACCTCTCTAGATGTGTCTACAAGGCTAGGAGTTCAGACGCCGTTGGAAACGAATCCTCCCTCTCGCGGACGGTGGCGTCGAGGTCCTCCACATCGGCGACTTTCGGCGTCGAAATCACCTGGACGATCATCTCTGCGACGTGGCCACCGGGCTTCACGGTGAAGTCCACCTCTGAGTGGTTGAAGAGCACAGCGCCACCGGGCCGCGCTTGTCAGGGTCGATCACCTCTACGCCCACGTCGGGAAAGTGAAAACTTGTTAGGACGCAAATTGCATTAGTTCAACGCAATAGTACTATTAACAGTGTGCTGCAAGAATAAGAAAGCTAACATTAACAGTCAAACATCACTTTAGTTGTTAAAAATATCATTCATTCATCATATAACATTATTTTTTGTTGTCAAATCCTGTACACCAAATTCACATTTACAAGAAGTCAACTTCTCATTTCTAAATGGCTGAAAAGTGATCTATTTGGTAACAACAAATGCCAGTAGTCAAATTCATATTGGCAGAGATCGGACCATAAGAATCTAAGACAAACATACAAGCACTGAAGTATATGGGGCATCCTTGAAAAGTTCAGTCAACCCTTCATATGAATCTGACCAAATCTAATAACATAAAAGGTTTTGAGTAGAGAAGGCACCTTTGGGAATGATAACTTTGGTGGAGCTTCGACAACTTCACCAAATTTAACCTTTTCTCGTCCAGGGAATTCAAGATGAGTCTCGACCTTACCAGCCTTGCACTTCTTTTTCTTCTCGTCCAGATGTCTAAAACCAATGATACAACATACTTTATTATCATACATTGCCATGAGTGAATGTGGAGGTTCTCTTAGAATATTTTGTCCTAGTTCAAAAATAAAAGCTGAAGCAAGATACATGGTTTATTCTTTACACGAGGCAACATTGGATCCAAATGAATTGATGCAAAAGCTACACAATTAGAGTCAAGCAAACCAAGACAGATCAAATGGTTAGACAACTTACTTCTTAACTTTCCGCTTCTTCGAAACCAAGACATTCGCCTCGAGTTCCTTGAAAAATATTCTCAATAGGATTTCAAAACCATCGTCGAATACACCAAGATACTCTATAACAGAATTACTAATAACAACTATAGAATCGTACAATATATTATATGTACAAAATAGACACTCCAAGATACCATGTCAAAAAAAGGCAGGGTCAAAGTTCCATGACATATAGAACATTCACAAAGTACATTCTCTTTAAAGTCATTCTTTTCTACAGCCCATAAAAGCTGTCACTCAAGGAGCGACATGTTTTTTATTACAAAAATTCACCACATTCTAATGAACATGGAAAAGCAAGCTAGAGTTAGCAGACCAAAATTAAGGTTCAAAATGTAATGCTACGTATATCCAATATTCACAACTAGTACTTTCAGGCGGCGTGTCAAATCACCCAAGGATCACAAAAATATCCAATATCCAATACTACAGATTATATTGAACACAAAAATAGAAGTGTGTGCAGTGCAAGCCTGAAAGGTATTACTCCACTACTTACCAGAGTGCGGACAACATGGTGAACTGATTGTATTTCCTCCTGAAAGGCACTTAGATCTCCATGTATAACTGTAACTTGTGAAATACGTATTGTTTTTGCATACGCGTCTTTTAAAATACACTAAAGCCTAGAAACAATAAATATGCGGACAACATGGAAACCGAGAGAGAGGGAGAGGGAGGAGACCTTGAGATGGTCCATCCATGGAGGCGGTGGTGGGGTCGGAGCTCCATGGAGGGGGCGTCCCGAGAAGAGGTACGCGGGGGAGGTTGCATGGTGGCGACCCCGTCAATCCTCGTCTCCCTGCAGCGGCGGCAGCGGTGGTTGCGAAGAAGGAGCCCGGCGTCCCGAGAAGAAGTAGACAGGGTCAGCTCGATGGTGGTTGCCCCGTCAATCACCTCCTCCCTGTGGCGACGGTGGTTGTGGGGAAGGAGCTGACCTTAGCAGCCCAGCTCAACGGCGGCGCGGATCCAGGAGCCCCCGATGTGGCCACCGCCAGGGAGAGAAGGAGGGGGAGAGGATGGGGGCGTCGGCGTCGGCGGTGGAGGGGAGGTCGGCGGTGGGTGCGGCTATGGATTAGAGATTGCCGTCAGCGGTGGGTGGGTGGCCCGCGGTGGAGGGGATCGGGGTTTGGGTGAATTTTTTTTTGAGATAAACGGGGGCGCGGGTGGACGGTGGGGGTGGGACAGTTGGTGGGGTGGGGTGGGCATATACTAGTAGCGCGGTGGTCTCACCTGCGCTACAGCTATCCACATAGTAGTAGCGCAGGTTTTAGAACCCGCGCTACTACTATGGTCTGTTCGCGGGGCACGGTTAGAGATATTTACTAGTAGCGTGCTTTTTTTGGCCACGCGCTACTAGTAAGTAGCAGTAGCGCGGGGCAATATAGCGCGCTACTAGTAAGCGTCTATCTATGAGCTTTTCTCTAGTAGTGGATTTGGTTGTTCTTAAGCTTGTTGGGTTCATCTCAGAATGCCCGATACACTCATTGTATTGGATCTTCAATGAGGGCACTTTGGTAAATTTCAAACTATCCAACTCTCCAATGGGCCTGAATCGGATGTCTGGAACTTCTCTGGTTTGGCCCCAACTTGGTCCTTTTTGATGTGCCAATTCCATGAAAATGTCACCTACAAGGACAAAAAACAAAACGTAATAAAAACAAAAATTTGTACAGTAAACTTGGTAAAGCAGATAAAGATGGGAAACTGCGCATTGTGGACATGAAAAATTCTAGATGGACATCACATGTGGAATTTTTCTATTAGAATAGACTGTAAAAAGTGATGAAAACTCCACTCATTAGCCTCCCCAAGCTCAAACCATGCACGTACTCTAGCAAAAAGGTTGACAAACCTATTGATGATCTCCATGTAACTCATGATGAAGATTGTTGCCCAATGGCTTATCCTTGTTTTCCCTATGAGATATAAGTAAGACAGAACATATTTGCACAAGGTAGCACATGCTCAGTTATGCAAGATAATTTGATATCCATCCACTAGAGCTTCAACAAAAAATTCTATACTCCTTGTCAAAGTTTAATCTTTCATGAAAACAAATAATTGGATCCTTGTACTCCATAGATTATTAATTTGTTTTCTTCCTCTCCTAAAAGGTAAATACTCGCATACTTGTACCAACATGATAACTAGAGAGGCTTCCACACCTTTAGTGAATCGATTGCTAAGTGAAAGAACGACAATCTTATGAGATAATTCATCTGGGATTCAATCAAACAAATATGGAGGGGCTCTCAACATTTTTAGAGTACCGTAGATTCATTTTGATATCAATACTCGAGTCATCCTTCTTCACTTCCTTGTGCAACCTTGAACAGGCTTTTTGCCGATGACATAGTCATTTATTGTTCCACTTGTTCCATGAAAGCTAAGCATATTTGATTATCGGAAAAAAAAACAAGAAAGGACGGAGCGACTGCTGACTCTAGAACAAAGTACAGAATAATCCACTTTTAATGGTTTGAGAGTTTCACCTTTCTTGCCACTCATTCTAGTTAAATTATTTCTCAATTCTTATGTAGCGATCATGGCAATGCATTTTAGAGAATCACAAGATTTTTCTCAATGTGGGTAATAAAAAACCTTGAAAAAGGTGTATAAAAGCATTAACTTGGCATTGTGGTGCTTAAATTTAGCAAGTGATTCCCTCATATAATATAGAACAATCATACCTAAGCAAGCGCAATTTTAATCAGTTGAGGATCATTGCACAAGACTCTACACATGCAAAACTAACCTCCCCAATATTAGAAATTTGCAAGAACTAAGATCAAGCAAACTATGAAACAAAAAGAGAAAGTACAGTTTATTAAAGCAGAGTAAGAAATGTGATTACCTCCCCAAGCTTAGATTGAGCAAGGGTAATGCAAATTTACCATTGCATGCAAATGACCCTCCTTTAATGGGCATGGAATGATGTCACAGTGATTTTTATTTATGTGGTCCGGTCGTCGCCTTCTGATAGAACCGGCTTGTGAGGATTTTTTATATGGTTGGCACAATACTTTATATGTCACCACATTAGGTCTCCAAGCCTTTGCGAAAATAACAAACAAGATAAAAATAAAATGATTTGGTATACGAACGGGGTTCATATACCCAACCAAGGAAAAAACAAAAGTAAACATGAAGAAGTACATGGAATTACTGGTCGAGAGTCTACGAAGGAAAATAAGGAAGATTAGAGTGCAAATAGGTGGTCAATATATAACCCACTAACCTCGACTCGTGCATATAAAAAATTGAAGGTTTTTAGCCTTGGCATGAGCATTGGTACTCTACCGCACTCTGTCTTCTCTCATGGTATTTTGGTGGCATTTTTGCATAACATTGATACGAGCGTGGGTAGGAGCGTTCGGGATCATACCACACTCCATATTATCCTTTGGACCTTCTGTTGGATCAGCCTCCCCTCTGGTACAATTGCTGGTACGATCCAGCACACTTGTACAAAAGATCGTCTTCTCCTTTGGACTCGGGATTGTTTTTGCATCAGGGTTGTGCGAGCGCTAGTATGGTCTGGGACGCTCGTACTGGACGTCTTCTTGTCGTCTAGACGCCTGAAACGAGCGCTAGTATGGTCTGGGACGCTCGTACTGGATGCCGTCTTGTCGTCTAGACGCATGAAACAATGCCTTTTTGGGTAATTTTCTAAGGACCTTGGAGGATAGTTCCAACACATATACTAGGAAAATATCGAGAAGATTCAACCAAACAATTGTACCACATAGATAATATGAGAAAACGAATTACTCTACCTATTGAAGATAAGTATCAAACCAACTCTAATGAAAATTCATGTAGAAATATAAGTGTCAATGCAAAAATGAATGCAAACTAAAATAAAAAACACAAAGCTAAGAAAGACACCTACTAACTTCTGGGTTGCCTCTCGATAGCGCTTTCTTTATTGCCATATAGATATGGTTCGATGCTCTGTTTATCCAGTTGAATCCCAAGGGATGTTGACCCAGAGTGTAATTAGACTTACCCATAAGCATTGTTTGGAGCACCTCATAGCCAAATTCGGCCAGAGTCGTAGTCTCTTATGGTGTATCGGTATCATATAAGTAAATAGGTCCATGCTCTCAAGCGAGAACTGATACACCAAGTGGTTTGAGCATGTCTCCTTACATAATTGTGACGAGAGGGTTAGACACTTATATATAAGTTTCAAAGTTTTACCTTGGGTACAATTATAGAAGAACACTTGTCATATAAGTAAATAGGTCCATGCTCTGAAGCGAGAACTAATGGACCAAGCGGTTTGAGCATGTCTCCTTACATAATTGCGACGAGAGGGTTAGACACTTATATATAAGTTTCAAAGTTTTACCTTGGCTACAATTACATAAGATCACTTCATAATATTATTCATTTGGAGTGGATAATTCAACACTCTTTATTAACTTCCCATGCTTAAGAATCATCCAAAGAAGGATAGTTGGACATTAGCATAGATAAATCTAAAGTATCTTCCTCCTCTAGTCCGTCATTATTGCTAACACAAGATACCTCAAATAATATACCTAGCAAATCATGTTAGTTATCATTCTCAACTTGAGGGTCCAATTCCTGCACGTGAACTTTATTAGCTGCAACTCTCATCCAAACTGGAGAAATCATCATACCCTAGATTAGTATAATCAACATTACTTCTTGCGACGAAAAAAATACTTACGCTCTTATTTCCATGAACGGCCATTATTCTTCTTGGTGCTCACCCTCTTCTTAACATTTGTCTTGTGATTTTTCATCATCACAAAGAGATTCTCAACAATAATAATTTATGGTGTTCACCATACAATTCACCCAATTAATCATTTTATCCTTTTTGTGAGCCTAAACAACTTTAATCTCAGCAAATAATTTCCAGGCACTTGTGCATAACACATACCTTATGATTTCCTCAGTGACATTTTATTAATACTATTGTAAAATGCTACCACCTCGTCATAGGTCTTCGTGCATTGGAAGTCAATGTGTTTCGGAGACCACCAACATCTAGAATAAACTTGATACAAAAGGGTAAAATAGATGTGCATGTGTTTAATATGTCTAAAGGTTCTCTTCTATCCATATTATGAAGACACTGGTGTTTAATATCTCGCACACCGGGGATCCCAACAAAATCTAACACCGTTAGCAACCCTCAACTTTCTGGTGATGATGTTGCCGAGAAGGTACATTTTTCTGCAATAGGTTATGTATCACTTCTATTATATTTTTATATATATTATCTATTATAGTTTTTTTTCCTTATCAGTGCCTTTAGTTTTCAAAAGTTATAGAAAATTCTAGAAGGACTTACATTTTCAGCCCCTACTTACTTTCTTATCTAGTAGTTGTAACAGAACCATTACCTGGCTTAAACAGGTTGATAGTTGGTACTGGTAATATTATGGGTGAAAATATCTTGATTGCGTCCTAACTTTTTCTAGTTATATAGAGGGTCCACCAATAGGTTCAATTGGTAGAACTATATGGTCTTATTGGGATGCAATGGTTTAAATTGTCGGTGACTTAGAACATACTTTCATGTATCTTCTCCCCACTCTGCAAAGAATGTTATTGAAACTAAAAACTATGATAGAGGGTGGTAATAAAAATTTTGTTCTAGAAACCATACTTAGGGTCTTTGCACTCACTATAAGGGAATCTAGGGAAGTATTTTTGGTATTATAAAATACCAATAGGAAACCTTGGAGTTAGTGATATTATAAGGGAGGAAGATATTTTTTGGGCATGTTATGATGAGATAAATGAAGAGAATTTTTACAAGATCCAGTAGCTACGGTTACAACCAAAGGTAAACTAGAATATATAGGGAAATCCATAGATGAAATTTTAATTGTTTATCTTTGGAGAACCCTACAAAAAGGTAAGATGGCCTCCAGGAAAAGATGGGGATCATGTTTCTTACTTTGTTCCAAGTGTTGATATGACTTGCAATGAACAAGAGAGAGCTCCACATTTAGGCGATCCTCTACCTTTTAACGAGATAAAGGAAGAAAAGTATTGTCCTCATTCTGGAGGAAGTGAAGAAGACAAAACTTGATTATCCTCCAAAAACTATCATTCCTAACTCAAAGGCATGAAAGAAAGCGCTTCTGGGAAGCAACCCGGAATTAGATTTTAGTTTGGTTTGAGTAAAGAAGGAATTTCTATCTTGTTGTGCCAAAGTCATTTCTTGTTTGCTTTCAATAAAGTGCCAGTTTATGAAATTAGTTTGAATGTTCAGACTTTGTGGTAGTTGCTTTCCTATTTTATGTTGTTTGTTGTTATTATAACAATTGGTACGGCTTACTGGAATGTGTTTTGGACTTGGAATTTTTACACAACAGATTCACCTATGTCTAATATTTATCCTATTTTTGGGGGAATTGTTTGAGTTCTGTAAGTTTCATAGAGAATTATGTTTCTACATGCTGGTCTGTTTTGACAGATTCTTGTGCAACTCTTGTATTTGCTATAGAATTGCATAGTTTTCTGTTTCTCCTTGTGTCCTTTGTTGTAGCCCGGACTCACCGTTTCGTTGAGCTATACTGTTTATATGAGGTTAACTTCATTATGGATGTCATCACAATCAGCAGCAGCAAAGAGGGTTGGAGATTCAAGATTGGGGTGCGCAAGGCATTCCCACCTCAATTCTAAAAAGACTCAAAAGGCTAAGCTTGGTGATGCCCAAGGCGTCCCCGTTCTACATGAACAACCATTGTATGATACCTTTTGAACCTCTTGCATCTAGTATTCCTTTGTTTGCAGATAGATGTGTGTGTCAACCCATGCAAATGCTGGAAATTTTATCCTCCTTTAAAAAAATAACATGATGCTAGTTTTTCTTCATGATACCATGCAAGATATATAATTGTTGATTTTGGTATGCAGAGATGGAGAAAAGGTATGCTTTTTCTTAACATGAAGTAGATAAGAGAAATTTTCATTACACTACATGTCAACTCATAGTCACACATTTTTAGTTAGATTTTAACCCTCATATTTCTCTAGAACATGGGAATATTAGTAAGCAGAGATAACCTATATTGCATAGCATATTATATCAGTTGTCATTATATGACATGGAAGAATTTAAAAGACGTAAGTTTTGAAATGTTGTACATTATGGTTTTACTGGTAACATCTTTTTAACGATGAAGCCGGAGCAGATTCGGTCAGATATCACATAAAGCATGTGTTATTTCATAATCTTTTCCCTTGATACAGAAGCAAGATGGATATCGGTCGGATGCAGACACGAACATTGGATTATGTTCGATTCAAACATGGTACGGTAGCAGATCGAAACCGAACATTTACCATATGCATGTATGTGAAATAGATTATATAGATATATTTTAGAAAGAAATATTTTTTCAATAAGATAAGAATCACATTGTAAGTTGGTAGTTTACGAAAAAACAATAAGCATATTTAAAATGTCGGATAATCTGGCTATGAAAATAGAAGTCTATATCATCGTTTATAAGCAGTAACATATATATATATACATATATATATATATATATATATATATATATATATATATATACTAACAAGGAAGTTCAGACTCAAATCAGATTGTGTTCATATGTCAAAAATATTTTGCCATATGAGTTTTTTAATAAAAATTCCCTGACCATTTTCACAGTTACATCTTAGTTATCCACAGGAGTGTTAATCCGATCCTCACATATGCTTGCATGTGTCGGCTGCATGGTGGCTCTGGCGGAGGTGTCATGCTTTGCCTGTTGTTGCTGGATCGAGGTTGGTGCGACAGTGACCCGGCCGTGGTGAGGTGGTATGGGACGTCTTTGTCTTCCAGTATCTCCTCCTATAGTATGCGGCTAGCAAGGTGTTAATAGTCGGACAAGTGTTGATGGTAGAGACGACTTCAACTACGAGCATGCGCACTCCGATGAAAACACTAGATATCGATCTAATGAGAATCTAGAACCGATGACCTCGGTAATATATGGACTAACAAGCTAGTAGTAAGTAAAATAAATTACAGTTGCACAATTAGTAATATTCGTTTTGTATGAAATATGCTCGTTGGATGCATTATTTGCGACGGATCGATGTCGGCATATGTGTAAAGCCAGTAGATATTTAAGCTAAGCTGGCTCGATAACGACTAAGATTTTGCATGAATATGCATTCATCGGACCATGGAGGAGATATTTATACTCTGAGCAACGTACCACGGTCGGGTAGCTACATGCATGCACAAATCAGAAATGGGTCGATAGATTTTTTTTTTCTGCAGGAATCTATTGATATTTTGAAAGGGCGACATATAATTTTGGTTTGCTTTGTGCATCAGTGCATGAGAATATAAATAATGTGATACACACGTCGGCTAAGCATTATATGAATTGGTTGTTCCAAACATTTACTTTTGAACGAATCTAAGCAAAAACTTGAGTGGCGGACGCATGTATGGATGTATGCTTAATTAAGAGATGAGGAAGCAGAGAATAATGTCGGTTACCTAAATGCTCCAAAGTGGCCGAAAGGCTCCACGCCATCGAGGGGCCATTTCCAGTTTTCTTCGATCTCTCCTTCCCTTACTTTATTATTAGGAATCCAATTAACTTGATTGATCGACTGATTGGAAGTTCGTTAATTATTCCAGTTAGCTAAAGCTAACTTTTGCTTGGTAAATTTGTATGCACTGCACATGTACGTATATGTGTTTAATTACCAAGACTAGGATCGACCTAGTTTGACTATAAGTAAAGATATGCCGACACGTATCTGTGCGGGCAAAGTTTCAAACATGTGAAGCACGCCATCGATCAACTGTAGCAATTGCGACTGGTGTGAAACAAACGGTAGGCAGGGGAGAGAAGGCTATAGATAATGTACGAAATGATGTCCATCTGATTTCTTTTTATTAGAACGAAGGCTCAAGAAAAGTCCAGTTTTAAATTAACAAAGCCATCAACCGGCCAGGATTATAAGACCACCAACTAACAAATAAAAACAAGAAGAGAAACAAGCGGCTGATACAAGGAGTAAAGCGAAACAGACTCAAAGGCAGCAGCGATAGCAAGCACGCCATGCTGCCGCCATCACCCTACAGGACGGCCTACACCAACCGGACAAAGCTACGGACTTGAGAGGATGCACCACCGCGCAAGCTTCGTGATCGTAGCCAAACTCGGAGACAGAACTGACACTCCTCTGGAACTGCCGCTGCAAAGGGCCCCTGCCTTCTCATCCTGGCTCGAAGGATGCCGCACCGGCAGGCGGTAGTTCGGTTCACCCTAGAACCCAGAGGAAGACGTCCAAGCTGCGCATGAAGAAAGAACTAGGAGCGGACCTGCTAGCTCAGAGCACACCATTCTGAGCACCGTCGTCGTCCGCGGTTAAGCCACACCGAAGGGGTAGAGCTGTCGACCACCGACGCAGCAACAAGGGTAACAGCGAGCCACCGAAGAAAAGGCAGTGAAGCGCCGAGCCAAGCTGCCACCCGCCACCATCACACCCACAACCCGACTCCCTCGCCGCCTCTGCAATCCCCGGACTGCGCCTCCAAGAAGGGACATGACACGGATGTGTCGTCGCCGCCCGAATCAGGGGACCTAGGCTTTCACCTAGAAGGGGACGGAAGAAGGGGGAGAAGGATCCTCACCACAGCCTCTAGGGACGGTACGGCGCCCAGGGCGTCGCCTGCGGTGTGGCTGCGCCGGCTAGGGGTTTTCCCCGGATCCAACCCCACTCGATGAGATCCGCGCTGCCGGCGCCCGGGAAGAACGGCCTAAGCCGCTAGGACCCGGATCCGGCGATGGAAGGAGCGTATCGAGGCGGAGAGGATGAGATGCATCTGGCGCCGGCAACCGCGCAGAGGAGGCCGCACACCAGCGACCGTGGACTCGTCCCCCATGAGACCGAGGGAGGCGCCTCACCAGCTCCGGCCGGAATGGCCCGCCGACCGGGCCACCCCGCGCTCTCCGCCCAGGGCCGCCGCCCCGGATGCCGAGGCCCTCCATGCTATGTGGAGTCGCCAGATCCCCGCCGCCACCTTCATCAGTGTCGAGCGCACGCCGACGCACACCTCTGGAGGCGGCGGAGGGGAAGGGAAGGGGGAGGAGGGGTGCGGCGGCGGCGGTTAGGGTTTCCCCCGAGTCGCCTCGGAGGAGATGACGCAGGGCGGGGGGGGGGGGGGGATCTGCCCCAGCTAATTAAGCTCGTGAAATCAAGTGCATCTGATTTTTGGGCTTCTAGCTACTAGTCGGTGTACTGGCTGGATGCTTAGTTCATGTACCTGCAGTGAAAATAAGACATTTTTTCATCCACAGTATAACAGAAAAATAGAAAACAACGCCCTTCATTCACAAATATAAGATATTTTAATATAGTCTATATACGGACTCTGAGTGAAAAGAACACTAAAACATGTATATATACATCTAATTCAGGAAAGAGTTAGAACATCTTATATTTATAAACGGATGGAGTATCTTCTAATGTATTCTCTCGCAAGTAATTTTATATGACCGTAACAAAGATTATAATCAAACTCTCCGAATTCACAATGTTTCCTCTTATCTACCCCCCTTAGATCTCCCCCTTCTCCCCCTCCTCCCCCGTTCCCGCTACGCGCCTCGCGCGTGCATCACTAGGGCCCTACCTCTGTCGCAGGCGCTCTCGCCTCCCCCGTCCTCTCCTCCCCCCTCGCCACCGCCCGAGGGGGTCCGTCGGGCAAAGCCCGTGCGATGCAGGAGGCATCAAGGCCTCTCCTTCCCTCCCTGTTCGAGGTTGCGGCGGCGCGGGTCAGCCACTAGATGGGGTGCGACATCCGGCAGGGCTCCCGACTGCAGGGACAACCAGATCCGTCAGCTTTTGTGCTGCTGAGCTTGCTTCGGCCCAGATCCGCGTTGAGCAGGGCTTTCGGCCTGCCTGGTGGTCATGCCTGGGGGGATGTGGCCGCCACCTCCTTCCTGAGGTGGTTGTAGAATGGGGTGCCGGTGGCTGTCCCGGTCAGTTGTGTGCCGGGGGTTTGCTGCCTAAGGGCATGTTGGATGGTCCTTGGCAGGGTGAGGCTGCTGAGCCGGTGGGGCGGTTTTGACCAGGGGGTTAGGGCAGCCGACATCCACTCGTCCTTTGGTGGCTCCACCGTCGGTTTGGGGCTCAGACCGACTTTGGCCGGGTGGCTTGACAGGGACCGGCGGCTTTATCATGTTGAAGAGCAGTTGCTCTTCCTCGACATGGTGGTCACGCTTCAGTGCTTCGGGAGGAGGGTCCAGCGAAAGCTATGCAAGACCTTGTCCATTGCTGGCGACAACAACGTCTAAGGACGTCATTTTTCTCCCCGGAGACGTTGCTCCCCGTCCATCATCCCCGAGCCATTTGACTTCCTCCCCGGTGTCATGACCTACCTTCCTCTGTGTCTTCCTTGGCAGTGTTCATTTGATTTTTCTGTACCAAGGTTCCTCTAGGTGCCTCTTGTCGTCGTCAATGTACCTCGATGTTTTCTTGGCCTCTTATAGACGGAAATCCGCTTGGTATGCGAGGTCATCCCAAGACCGGAGGCTCCTAGGATCGGTGTCATACGGGTAGGCTGTCGGTGGTTCTCTTTAGTCAAGGAGCATTGGGCGTGGTTGTTGATCGATAGTGATGCTCTCTCGGGTTGGTTGGGTGGGCACCGACAAATGTCATGCTTGACATTGTCAGGCGGACGATGACAATGTCTGTGGATGTTGGTTTCCTCCTTGCAATCGTTGTGTATGTGGCCCTCCCTCCATCAAACTGATGGTAGCTTATTTCACCTGGCCCGTCGGTTGGAGTTTTCCTTGGAGTGGTGGCCTACTTGGTGAGGTGTGTTGAGGAGCTCCAAGAAGACTTGAGCTTATTGCCTTTTACTAGCTACCTTCCTTAGTTTAGGGCTTAGTTTGGCTTGTTTAGTCCATGTTTTTGCGTCCCTGTTTTTAGCTCTTTGTGCTTCTATTGTAAAGCAGGTATCCCCAATAGGGTTGGCGTGTGTTTGCGTCATAAAATTGTAATGATTTGAAACATTAGCTCGGATTTCACTCTCTAGACTTTTAGGTTTAAGGTCCCTAGTCACAAGGTTGTTGCGATGTCGTGGTGGCAATACATCTCTTCATGCGTTATGTGGTTTTGTAAACTTGCTACTGCTAGGACTTTTGATGCCACTAGCTACCGGACATTAACCATGAAGCCGCACCACGGTAGGGATATAGCCAAAAAACCATTATTTGACACAATGTTGTCTCCACTAGAAGACCTCATCACCAAATACACACAAAACTAAAACTGGAATATAAAAAATGCATACCATATAAAGATTTGGAATTTCTCCCACCATTAGCTAAAAAGACTAACAAGAGTGAGGGGAACTTGTGTACACGAAGGTGGATGATGCTAGCACCTGGTCGCTAGGGTTCGCTCGAGGACTTCTTTTTTTCTAAGGTTGACAACATCACTAGTGCGGAAACCCCTCATAAGTTTTCCTTATTGGCCGTGTGTACACCACTAGTAAGTGACCAAAATGCTAGTGGTGTGTTGGTCATAGGAACACATCACTAATAATCAACTAATACTGGTGTGTCATAAGACGCGCATGTCACTAGTAAGCTTCATCCGGAAGCATGTCTGATAGAACTTACTAGTTGTGTGATGTCTAAGTTGCACATTACTAATACTAAACAAACTAGTGGTGTGTTTGCCTTTAGTAATTACTTATGGACCCACATGTGGGCCCCACTTGTTGCTTGTTCCTAATTTGTCGCATGCCACTAGTGTATACACTAGTAGTGGGTTCTGCTCGTCCACTGCACGCCACTAGTGTCTATTGCATGGGTCCCACTTATGGTGGCGATCCTACTGACTAACCCGCGGCTAGTAGTTAGATTATTAGTGGGGTGTATGTTGCACCACACGCTGCTAATAGATACGAGGTATTTGAGGAGAATTCATTATACACATCTGAGCCCCTCTCACTTGTTGACTCCCTCATCCCTCTTCTCCGTTATTCCTCATCTTCCCTTTTTTTCTTTCTTCAAATTAATCTCTCCCACACGTCACTCCACATTTTTAGGTCTAGCTACCTAAGTAGTCCTAGATCTATCTAGCTAATTAATTAAGCTCTTTAGTTAGCTACTCTCTCTATACCACACTCTCACATGCGTTAAATTAACTCTCTCTCGCTCTCGTTCTCTCTCTCTCTCTCTCCTTCATTAATGTTTTGCTATCTCTCCCCAAGTCCTCTAGAGCTCTCTTCCTCTCCATTAGTATTTCTCTTTCCACACAACATAGGGGGGCTCATTTATCGATCGATTGATGTCTAGCTCTATCGGTCCTCTCTTGGTGATAATTTACTTTTTGAATGAAATAAAATGTATAGAAATTGTTGTGGATATGCATATATGTATGAGATGATGAAAAAGATTGTTCAACCTTAGAGCCGTCGTTATGTCGAGGAGTGACTTCGGTACCAATCATCAAGCTGAGGAAACAACTAAAGTTGGTCCATCTATTTTTTCCATGGATACATAAGATGCCAATGTTTTAAAAATGTTGCCTCATTAATGTTTTATCAAACTTCTCGCGCACTCAATTAGTGTCATTCTTTACTAAGGGTCCTGGCAAGAATTTCTATGACCTTGTTGGTTTCAGTTTCTTGCTTGTATCATCTTATAGGGATCGATCTTGCCAACGATGTAATGGATCAAATTTTGGAAGTGTTCTTAGCATTTTCCTTCCAATACATTGAAGGGGTGGCAAGGAGGCATGTTCATGAAAAAATATGCAAATGTTCACATCCTATTGTGGAGAGGTGGAGGCTCACTTACTCATGCAGGATTTCATGGATAATTACACGATGGACAAGTCATGGTGGGGAGGATGAGGATGTTGCCAATGCCGAAGGGTCGAGAAGTGAACATTCGAAAGAAGAAGGGATGGAGCACCAAGTGGTGCATGTACACGATGAAGAGTTTTGACATGATGATGAGGTCGGACATGATGAAGAGGCTGAAGCGGCGGATACTCAAGACATATTGGCCACAATGGTGCAAACCTTCGCGTTCAAGAGCTAATAACATATCAAATTTACATACATTAAAATAGCAAACTTACCCTAAGAAAACGCAATTTTTACAGGAAACTATAAATGTTGTATATTAAATGTTGAAAAACCTGCAATGTGAAGTAAATAACAAAACTATTACTCTCTCTCTCTCAAACTTGTCACTTCCCTTTTGAAACCACAATTCTTCCACGGATATTATTTGGTTTCTAAGAAATATTAGAACTTTTGTGTAACACTTTACAAATTTGACCACAACTTCTAGAGGTCATAGAATGACAGCATGCTAAGCATCATATTTTTTTCAACCACACTTATATATATTTTAAATTCAAAACCCATTTACTAGGAGCTAATGTTTGAATTTTGCATACAAATGTTTCAATTTTCCAGTTTGTTTCTTCCATAATACAGAAATATACAAGCAGAAACTTTCATATTGGATTTGTGACACAACGCTAACCTTTACACGCCTTAAAATATCACCAAATTTACAAAACACCCTAAAAACTTGCTATGGCATGTAGGAACAGCGAGCACTCCACTAATAAGCTTACTAGTGGTGTGTTGTCCATTCTGCACATCGCTAATAATATATGAAATTAAATTCCCTTAAAATAGCAAATTAACCCTAAAAAATTCTAAAAATTACATGGAACTATAAATGGTGTATATTAAATGTTTAAAAACTTTCAATGTTAAATAAATAATAAAGCTATCAACTCTCTCTAAACGTGATACTCTCCTTTTGAAACTATGATTCTTCCCCTGGTATCCTTTGTTTCCTAAGCAATGTATATCAAGATTATTTTACAACACTTAGTAAATCTAACAACTTCCATAGGTCATATAATACAACCATTCCAAGTTTGTTTTTTTAGACCACATTTACGTTATTGTTAAATTCGAAATCCATTTACTAGAATTTATTGTTTGAATCATTCCATACAAATGTTTCAATATTTTACTTTTTGATCCATTTACTACAAGTTACTGTCTAGATCCTCGTGAACAACCTTAAGGGGCAAATGAAGAAACACACATTAAGCTCATACTCCCTCCATTCCTAAATATAAGCCTTTTTTTAGATTTCAATACATACTACATACGACGAAAAATAAGTGAATCTATACTCTAAAATATGTCTATATACATCTGTATGTAGTGTGTATTGAAATCGCTAAAAATATTTATATTTAAAAGTAGAGGGGGTAGATTGGAAGAATTGGCACCTTAGGTGGCCTAAGACGCAAATATATTTCAGCAAATCTTCCCCACATGAAACTCCAATGCCATTGGTGCTCCATAGTAACGTTCCCACACTAGGAGTCTAGGATCATCTCCCTTGGGTATGGGCAAAACCCAAGCTTCTGAGGATGTGGTGGCTGCTAATGATGCCACCGTCGAAGATGAGCAGAGTGAGGACATAGATATGTACTTTAATCAACACTATGATGGCATGCTTTGCACGATTAATTATATTTATTCTAAGAGTCTATTTAGTACATTGTCAGCTGACATGAATGATCAAGGTCCCCTCTAGAAAAGATCACTCTGAAGACCTTAAAACGGGCACCCGAGAAGCTCTGGTCGGTGCCCAAGTGGCACAGGTCAGACCCGAAAAGAGGAAGCTAGGGAAATGGTCATTACGCCAACATGGAGGTGGCAACCAAAAACCGACTGAGAAGATCGGTATCCAAGCTAAGGATTATCGTATTACATTCTGAGCGGGCCATGTCCCTGGTGAACCCATTCTACCGAGTGATACGGATGACACCATGTCACACAAAATGAGGAATCTTTGTGATGACATTCTTGAAAGAGCGAAGGGGGGCATATGTGCTAGTTCCCATATTACACGGTCAAGGTGCCACCTGGTTTTGCATCGTTG
This sequence comes from Triticum aestivum, assembly GCF_018294505.1. Lineage (NCBI taxonomy): Eukaryota > Viridiplantae > Streptophyta > Magnoliopsida > Poales > Poaceae > Triticum > Triticum aestivum. Next base: position 443,392,053 of record NC_057812.1, on the reverse strand, counting down.
AAGAAATTATATTTTGACTTCAGGGAGATCTTCAACATGTTCCACCTCAGGCTCGGTGGAACGTTAGTCATGCTATCAGCACTTCATCTAGCTAGTACGGCCAAGATTAAGAAGCATGATGATGTCGTGATAGCAGACCCTTATACCTGCACAAGAATAGTATTCTCAACCCAAGAGGTTTAGAAACAATGAAGTACCTTCATGACATCATGGTTTCCAATAAGTATCTTGAGTACCATCTTGCACCCTACCATCCCTGGTAAGTTCTTTGCTAGCAATAAATAAAATATGCTTCCATAGATTTCCATTGTGCGTGCATTGTACCAAGGTTAGCGATACTAGTATGTTCAACTGCTTGCCCAAAGATCATCGTATTCCTTTCGTTCTATCTGTGAGGACTACCAACTCTTATTTCTTAGATTTGTATCGAATAGAGAAGAGAGACTACATCAAAATGAAAGGTTTCTAGATTACACTATCTTTGACTAGTTTAGGGTACCATCAAGGAAGATTTCATGAAGAAGACCAAGGTCGGCATGCCCCGCTTCAGCCACACAACAAACTTGTGTTCCTTGCAACAGCAGAATGGAAATAGTGTGGTGTGTGCCTACTACGTCATGAACCACATGCATGAGTATACACGGGATTAGGAAACCTTCAAAGAATGGGAGAATGTCACCAAGTGGTGGTAAAACCATGAAGAAAATCGCACTTATAGATTGTTAAGAAGATTTTAGAAGAATCTAGGTTTCCCTTGCCAAGATCATCAACAAGGATGTCATCAACGAGAATGATATCTTATATGGTGGCATAGAAAGCCAAGAGGAGCACGAGTCTCGCATGAACGGACATTATCAGCACATGTCGTCCTTGGTTACCTCGATGAGAGATGTTCCCCCTTCTTTGTCCTAGTATAACAAAAGCTTGTGCCCCTGAAGTGAACAACTAACGATAGAGCGGTGGTTTCTATAACAATACTTTCCATTTTTAGTATGTTGTTCCAAACTTGAGTATGTAGAATTATATATTTCTGTTGTTGTTACTTAAGTTTTTGAGATGCATGTTGAAAGTCACCTATTATGTATACTTCATTAACCAAAGTAGGTTTTATGAGGTATCGAAACATAAAAATCAATCCAAGAAAGTAAAATGAGCATTTTGACTAATAAATAAAGCCTTGGCAGCAAAAATAAACATGAAATGCAACCATGAAAATAAATATGAGCCCCGATGCTCAAAAAATTTCCATTATAGCAAAATAAGCGCTTTGGCTCATAAATGTTGGCCTCGCAGCTAGACTGGATGTATAATGTTGCCGTGGTAGTAAACATTGGTGGAAAGGCTAATTTTTTTCCATGGAACCAAATATGAGCCCAAGGCTAAAAACCTACCATGGCAAATCTATGAGCACTTTGACTCATAAATATTACCATTGCAGCAAAAATGAACATAGTACATGTTGCCATGGCAGCAAACATGAGCGCAAGGCTCAAAAAATCTGGCATGGTAGCAAAATGAGCACTTTTGGCTCGCAGATGGTGCCATGGCAGCAAAAATGAACACAAAATGCTGCCATGAAAGCAAAAATAAGACTCAAGGCTCAAAATTTTGCCCATGGCAGCAAAATGAGCCCTTGTTATATTAACGTGGTAATGTTGCCATGTGTTCATATGTGCTATATTTGGTATCTAAGCTGATATAGAAGGTGCCTTTATTATGTACTCCCTCCGTTTATTTCTCTGCATATAAGATTTGTTTGAAGTCAAGCTAAGCAAAGTTTGACCAAACTATATCAAAAAATATCAACATTTACAATACTAAAATTATATAGTATGAAAATTAATTTCATAATGCATCTAATAATATTGGTTTCATACTGTGAATGTTGATGTTTTTTAATATAAACTTAGTCAAACTTTAAAAAATTGACTTTGACTAAATTTTATATGCAGACTAAAAATAAATGAAGGGAGTATGTATGTTGTTATATGTTTAGTATCTATGTTAATATTGTGCTCTTTGGACACCATTGATTCATTGTCTACAACTTAAACCGTTCTGCCTCCTCCCCGCCCCACGACAGAGTAGCCACCCTCAAGCTAGTATGCATGAGATGACACTACTTGTTTTACAAATTCAACATCTTAAATCATGCATGTAACCTATCGATATCAATGTGTTTTGGTATTTTGATTTATATAAAAACATTGCTACGACAGCAAAAGGCACTACCAATTTCACTATCACGATAAGAATTTGTTGTCGCGGCATTATTTTGGCCCTAATTTTTTTACTATGGGCATGTGTTGCACACCGCGTGCCACAAGTATGGTTCTCTACTAGTAGCGTCCAAACTAATAGCAGCCAATAGTAACTACATAAAATTAGCTTTTTAAAAGCAGCCAAAAACATAGTGGCATGCGCCCTAATTAAGTTGCACGTCACTAACGATTGTCTTACCAGTAGCGTGCAACTACTTGCACACCACTAGTATGTTCATTGCTAGTGGCCTGACTGCACACCACTAGTAGGTGTTTAGGCCACTAGTAAGGAGTTCATGTACTACTGCATATTCAATGTGATAATAAGGGTACTCACATAAATAATTTTTATACCTTTATTTAAGTAGGAGGATCTAATAAGTTCAACACTATATACATAGCAACTACCTAAAATATACATAATAACTCATGTGAATTAAGCTTAACTTACATGGTTAGCTTTCATGTGTGAACTAGCCAATCCAGGTTTAAGTCCTAAACATGACACGGCTGCTCACATAGTTCCTAGATTTATTTATGCTTTTTCGGCGATATTCTTTCAATGATATAGTGAGTCGTCAATTATGAGGTGTTTGTGGCGATTTTGCCAATCCCAAAATCCGTAGGCCCAGTCTCTCTGAGGTGTTCATAGGGGTAGGTTTGTTTGCACGTATGTATAAGTGTTGAATACATGTAAGTGTGTGCACATGTTGTGAATTTATGCATCTGCCATGTGTCTTAAAAAATCACACAAAAGCAATGCAACTTTACATAACGTCTCGTGGCCGGCATGCATCCGCTTATCACAATTCGACAGGTGATGTACTTACTATTTAATCTAATCGTCCGCGAAGCAGAGACCGATAGAATCGGGTCGACTCATGTTACACTTTCCATTTCCACGTAACGTTCAATGGATCAACAATATTCGATCATTATTTTCCTTTCAAAATAGTCGATTAGTATGGAGTATATAAAAACTATAGGTCACATAACGAGCAAGCTACTAGTTGCAGAAAGGAAGAAAGAGAGATCTCTCGTAGTATAAAAATAGTGGGAGAAAGGGGAGGGGATGAGGCCTATTACGTGGCAAGGTTCTCTTTACATTCAAATCAAATATTCGCCATATCATCTTGTAGAAAGAAAGTGCAAAACGGTAATATTTCTATACATTTGGTCGTTTGGTAGCTCTATTGTTCATTTTATTTAGAACAAAGAAAGGGAATCTTTGCGTGAGAATAGAATATCATGTAACTGTCCATATGCAATGAGATGTTTTACTAATCAGAACCAATTAATGAGTGGACTGAACGTGAATCAACATGCTTACTCATCTCACCTTTTGAATGTTTCAGAACATGCAGTTAACATTGTAAACCCTTGATTCGTACATCCAAAAGAGAAAAGATTTGAATTCAGTCAAGTTTAATTTCCTTTTAGATTCAAATGGAAGTGGAAGTGCATCTCCTTGTGCTTTCTAATTGAAAAAAAATGTCTAGTGTTTGAGATTGCCTGTCGATGTCTAAAAAGACCAACGAAATAGGAGTATACCCTAGCATGTAACACATAGGCGCATGTCTAATCAGTTTGACAGATGGACCTATGTGCATGTCGGACTCAAGGTCAGTCCATGGTTACTCACGAACATGGAGATAGCCAGCAAATCAGTCAAAACTTAACCTCATATAAATGGTATAATGTACGTTCAGATTGTTCTTCATTGATAGAGATGGGTCGAAAGATGCATATCTAATGAACTGGAGCTTCTCGACAATAATCTTGGATGCATTAGGTTGACAGTTCAATATTATCTATCATAAACTTACCCTTTTATTCCTTTTTTGTGATGTATGTTGAATTTGTGGCAGATGTGCTTTCTTTGATTGTTCACACTTGTCACCACCATCTCCATTTCTTTTGTGAAACTAATCGTCTCGTCTATTAATTAAGATAAAGAGAGTTGTACATTAATTAACCAAAAATCGAGTGAAAACCGACATATAAAGGGCCAAACCCGCTCCTGAACACCTTACAGGCCAAGCCTACTCTTGGCGATAACATGCTCAAGTACTCAACAAACTGACAGGAACCCCTCTCTGCCGAACTAGTCGACCTTCCACGCTGTCGAAAAGATGAATCCGTGAAGGAGAAGGCACAACTCTTTCACGGAAATAAAGGGTATGCAATCCATAGGGCATGCGCCATTTGCATCACCTAATATGGACCAACATCAAAGGAAACTTCGTCGCCCAAAGGACACGAAGTTGAAGCCCTCAAATTTGTGAAAATGTCAAAGCCGCCCTGACATCATCTACTTCGTTGCAGCATGCACAATCAGCCAATAACACCTTCCGGGTCCTCCGCTCTGACATACCACAAGTCTCCCTCAATCTAAAATATCGCATGACCCAGCTACCAGCAGACCACGGCCGCCACAACACCTTCGGTGTCACCACCCGACTTAACGTACAATCATCCAATCTGGAACACGTCTAACTAAGCTAACAATCCTCCTGCCCTCGCAGCTCAAGATCACGCCCCAGCCATGCTGAGCTGCATCCCTACATCATGGAGCCGTGGTTGCATTACTGCCCGAGATCGCCAACTCCACGCAGAATTTCGATGCAACTGCCGCGTCATCCACTATTATAATGGTAGAAAGATCCCTCCTGACGTCCACAACAATGCCTCAAACACTAGTGGTGAAAAACCTAGAAATAATGTCCGGAAGACGTTGCTAGTGGCACGTAGGTGCGACGCCACTAGTATGACGTCAGTGATGAGGTGTCACTAGTGGCGTAAGTCGCCGACACCGCCAGTGGAATAACGTTAGTGGAGTCGTGCCCGAACGTCAGTAATAACTAATGAGCCGGTGGCGTTGGAAACTAAATGTCAGAGATATGATCTGCCTTAGTAGCGTTGCTCACATATACTCGTCATTAGTAAATAATTTACTACTGACATGGCACTTTTCAGCAACGCCGCTAGTAAACTAGAAGATGCCCCGCCGTGGGAAATCTTGCGAAAATAAATTCATAAATAGTTGCTACAAAACCATCTAAGGAAAATATAATCTGAAAAAACATACAAAGTGTATAAAAAATTGAATTGCAATTAAAATAATGTCATTTCAAACAAAAATATGAAGGCCAACTACATAGATATAGATATGCTACAATCGCCCGACACATATACTGTCAATAAAAATTCATGCAAAGAATAAATTGTGAATAATTAACATGCAAGAATTTATGAGGTGGCAGCATTGCATGCATAGTGTAATGCAAAAAAATTGGAATAGATGACTTGCATAAATAAATTTCTTATGTGTCATGGTTGCATGGCTAGGAAAAGTAGGTAGTGGGTTGTGGCTATTTAGGAATAGAAGGTATTGCCAATATTTAAAATATACCGCACTGACAACTTTTTCTCTAATTAGTCCATATTCCCTGAAGGCAAGTAGCACGACATGTACATTTCTAACTAGGGTTACCTAAGATGAAAGACATAACAAAAACCCATAAAAGCAGATGTGGAGTTTTTGCACCCGAGCTCATATGCTCCCTTATGAACAGTAAAATCAAAAAAATAGAAAAAAGACACAAAAAATTCTGATTTTTTGTGATAAACATTGATGAATGTTTTCATTGCACACAAATTTTTGAAGAAATGACATTCGTGGAAATGTGGGGAAAAACAAAATCGATGCTTCGAAAAGACTATTGTTGGAAGCATTTTGGAGGATCGATTTTGTTTTTTTGCCCATATTTCCATGAATATTATTTTATCACAAACTTTTGCACAGTGAAAACTTTCATCAATGTTTATCAGAGAAAATCAAAATTTTTTGAATTAATTTACTATTTTTTATTTTACTGTTCATGAAGGAGCATGTGAGCTCAGGATCAAAAAAGCATTTTCGCATAAAAGCATGCTACTACTACCCGGGTTAGTTACCCTCATGTCCTATATACAGATATACTACCATGTGGTATGTTCATATACTATATAAAAGATTTTTGAAAGCAAGATTTATGAAAAAATCGCATGTGAGTTCATAATTTTTGTATATTCTGAAAATACCTTCATATTTGTACATATAAACAATATATTTAAAAAGTAGTACATACTACCTAAAAAGTAGAATATATACTATTGTTATATACTACATACTACATGTACTCTGGATTTTGACAGACACTACATATAACATAAAAAAAACTAACATGAGGGTAACTACCACTGAGTGGTAGGAAACATTTGTGTGTTTGTGTAGCTAGTTTTTTCCGCTAAATCTAAGAAAATACTAAACACATATATGTCTAGTGCTACTCTTATGGCTCCTTGGTCAAGTTGTTGACAACCAGTTTCATCTAAATATTGTCGTAGGTGCTTGACCAACCTCCATACCCTTCCTTCATCGCCACAAGTACAAAGATTCTAGGGGGTAATAAATCTTTTTTCATTTTGATCGTAAGGCCTTGTCAAGTTGCACAACTACAATGTTTGGCCCCCGATGATCGACCTTGATTTCTCTTTGTGCAAGTCCCAATTATACCCATGACACTCTCTCGCTTGAAAAAGCAATGTTGTGCCAGCATTTTACTAGTGTGTTGCACATCATGGAATGTTCTGTACATGTAAAATGTTATTGTTGTTAGTTCATGCATGTTTGTTGCTCAAAAAGGCATGTTTGTTCCTGCATGTATGTCATATGATATGGCATGACATCAAAAAGCATGCAAGTCAAGCAAGTCATGTCAATATAGGGACGATGTCGACTAAGGCAACTTACGCTCCCCCTCGCCCCCTCCCCCTGGCCGAGACACCAAGTTGCTTGTCAAGAGGAATGGTCGAAGCAAACCATGGGTATATCAAGCCCTCATCAAGGAAAAATCATTGAAGTGATCTACAAGAGTAGCCTCCGTCGCACAAATTATGAGCAACATGCTCGCCATCATCTACATGGCTTCACTCTCTCCTGCAAGGGAGCACACAACAAGTAAAGGCGAAGTACAGTGAGGCATACAAAAGACCAGGGCGCATGGGATCTCACCCTGAGTCGTCGCATCTTCCTCATCAACCTTGCAAGAAGGCAAAGTTGAAAAATTCGCCACCACCATCAACAACAACCCCGAACTCAGAGACTGGAGACTATTGTATCTAATAATTTTTTTTCTTGTTTCATGCTGCAATTATATTATTTTTGCATAGTTTTGGCATGTATTTTAATTATTTTTGACTAACCTATTAATTTAGTGCCCAGTTCCACTTTCTGTTTTTTGTTGTTTTTAGACTTCTAAGAAAAACAATTTTCCAGACACCAAAAAAATCAAGAAAAAATACATGACGTGGAGTTTCAAGCCTAGAAGCTTCCAGGAAGAACCAGAGGGCGGAAGGTAGTGCCCGTGACCCCACGGCCCCCTCACTCATGGCCAGGAGTGCAAGTCAAGTCCCCGTAGGCATCCCCTCCACCGCCTCCAGGCGCTCCTGTCTTTATATTGACCTAAAACCCTTCGTCATATTTATCGAGTATTGTTTTCGCTGCCACACCTCTATGTCCCATCATGATCCAATCTCGAGTCCTTTTTCTGTACTCTGCCTGAGGGGAAATTCATCATGGAAGCCATCTACATCAATTGAGAACCCTCTGCATGAAGGTCATCATTTGTAGCTCTATCTTTTGCATCTTGAAGTTCCTCTGAAAATCCTGTGAAAAAACTACAAAATGGTAGACTTGTAAAACTAGACTTGCATCAATCGTTAACCTATGTTTATTTGTTGAATGTCTTGTGGCGATGGGCAAAACCCTTGGAAAGGAGGTTGTTGTACTACAAATTATCCCATCAGAAGTTCATGATCACAAAAAAGTGGAACATGAGAATTGCTAACCACATTAAAGCTTCAGAGCACGATCGTCACTACCACCGGCAAGACACACCGAAGTACCGAATGACAAACAACCAGATCTAGAATCGATGATCGGGGGGGGGGGGGGGGCAAACCACCACATACTAAAACCCGCACAATGGGATAGAGCCATGTTACCTTGTTTACTGAGATCCCTATGACTTCTACTCCATGGCACACACATGCATTTGATGTTACAGAAAATTCAACTGCACTCTAAAATGGATTTTAGGTTCCCCGTCTTCCAGTGCTAGGTGGATCCTGGGAGACAAGAGACCCAATGAATAAACATGGGAAATGACCTTTGTGGGGGCTAATTGTGGTATTTCCTATTTGATGCACGCTGCGTCAAGTTGTCTGTAAATCGCACAGAGCGACCTAAATGGGTCGGCCTCTACGGGAATTTGGTTTTGGCAAAGTTCTTGGCTTGCTTACTCTTGTTTTACGTACTTTTTAAAGTTTTTATGCCCGATTTTCTTATCTGTTGTTTTTATCAACCAGTATTCCTCGAATTTACTATTTTTTTATGCTTTTAATTTTTATTTAGTTTTCATTTTCTTTTAAAAATATTCATAATATTATATATCCCTAAAAAAATCATATTTTTCAAAAAATGCTCACAATAATTTTAATATGTTCAAGTTTTTAAAAAGCTTAGAGTTTTTTTAATTGTTTGAAAGAGTTCCATTTGCTCCATATTCAAAAAAATGTTCACAAAGGTTTTAAAGTACCGAGAGGGATTTTAATAAAATAAAAATCGACCAAAAGCTAATAAAGTAGAAAAAGAAAACAAGGAAAAACACAAGCAAACACCGGCTCATCCTTGTGTGTTTGATGGGCAATTCACGATTTAAAAAATGTCCACAAATTTGAAAATTGTTTGTGATTTCAAAAAATGTTCACCATTCCAAAAAATATTCATGGATTCGAAAAATTGTGCATGCTTTCAAAATAATTTTAAAAAATGTTCATGATTTGAATGATGTTCGTAAAATGAAAAGGAAAAAAATGAATGTTTGGGTCTTCAAAAAATTTCGTGATTTTGAAATACAGGGAAAAAATCCTGGGAGAACAAACTGAAAACCCCTATAGAAAAACCACACAAAATGATAAAAACAAATGGGTTTTGGGAAGGTTTGGGAAACACCAAGGAAACAGCCGAACTGGTCTGGCCCAATATAGTACGTGCGGTCGGGCGAAACCTTTGTGAACCAACTCCAGCGCAGATTCAAAATATTTCCAAAATGCGGAACTTAATTTTTTCTAAGGCATCTCAAATCATTAAAAATTGAAAACAAATGAATATTGTCAAAAATTATTCGAAATGGAAATATATTTAGTAATTCCACAACAAAATTTGTGAAACTGGATATTTTTTAAAACTACCGGAGAAAATTTGAAAACACAATTTTTTTTAAATTTGCGAATTTTTTTCAGTCACTTAAAAATGTAAACAACAACATTTTTATAAATTTTTGAACATTATTTTGAAGTTCCGAATAATTTTATAATAACCTGCCAAACAATTTTCGAAAAACACAAACAAAACTAGAAAAGACGAACATTTTTTGAAATATGCAATATATTTTTAAAACTCAAGAAAAATCGAACATGAAGCTTTTTAAAGTATGTGGACTATTTTTTAAAACTGGAACATTTTTTTCAAATTCTGGTAATTTTTCAAAAAGTCTTGAACATTTTGTAACATTCTGAACAATTTTTGGAACGGGAACATTTTTTAAACACCTAAAAATGGAGATTTGAGCAAATTTTTAAATTTTTTTGAATAAATATTTATAATGGGAACATTTTTTAAATTCTGAACATTTTCGAAAAGTTGTGAAAATTTTGAATCAAAACATTCTGAACAATGTTTGAAAAATACAAACATTTTTTGAAAATGCTGAACATTTTTTGGATTTATGAAGAAAACTTTAAAACTTGGAGATTTTTAGAAAATTTGAAGAAAAAATTGAAGAAAGATAAATATAATTGAAAATGAAAAATTAACATGAAAGGAAAGAGATGGAAAAGGTGAAATATAAAAACAAACAGAAAAGGGAAACATGAGAGAAAATAAATAAAAAGGTGAAACGAAAAAATAACAGAACAAGAGAAAAACGGCTTCAGGAACCTCCTAGAAGTTTCCCAAAACCAGAAAAAAAAAACGGTTGGGAATCTCTAGAAGGTTCCCAAAACCAGGGACACTGAAATGGTTAAACGGGCCGGGCCAACTCGTACAATAGATCGATTTCCCCTTGCAAAACTGCTACAGTTTGACGCAAAATGTGACAAATAGGGATTTCTCAAGGGAACACGGCTAAAAAATGTTTTTGACCTAAAATATACGTAAACAAACAAAAGGATCAGCCCACCCGTATAGCCAGCTCGTTACAACATATTCTAGCCCAACCTACTCGTAAAGGGCATGCAACATCTTCAGCAACTTAGAGCATCAAGCATTCATCTTTACCCATCGGGCGCCATGTTTGGCTTATTTCATTACTAGATATTATTTGTATCCTTTGAACGATTGTTATGATTCAATAAAACCCAATGGTTCCTAAAAACATATGCATAAGTTCACACAAAAAGCATGCATAATTGTGTACATATGCATTATTTCATCTCATCCAAGCTTGTTCGAAAACAAATCTCATCCAAATTGTACTGGTAACTATTATTATCAGTATTGCTAAAGCATATGTAGATCTGTCATAAGTATTGCACATCTAAGTCTCGTATCATTGATCTTACATAAAGATTTGCGTGGGTGTTTTTCTCTCTCCTTTTTATGCTTGAATGAATCACTTAGATGTGCAATAAGTAGAGCACATCTAGATATGCCCCCCCCCCCCCCCCCCCTTTGCAAAAGCGGAAGGAAAAAAAGAAAAGGTTAGTGTGTAGGTTCAGAGCAATAGCATATCGTGTTCCTAAAAAGAAAAGGTTAACAATATAAACCAGAGCAGTAGCATATCTGGTTTATATAGTGAAGGTTCCTTTTCCGTACAAATAATCATTGGCTATGTTTGTATACGGGGGTAGTTAGGTAGTTCATCGATATTAATATCGTTATGTTGGTAATCAGAACAAGACCACTAATGTAGTTAGAGCATCTACATTCGAAGCCTCCATTTTCATTTCAAAAATCTGGCGGCCTGCCCAGTCAATGCGTAGACAGAAATTTGCAATCAAACCGGACCTGACAAAGTCGGCCCAAATGTCAGGGCTGACCGGCACCACATACCCAGCCCATATGTGGGGCAGATACGAGGACACCCAGACACGTCTGCCATGCCGAACCGACGGCGGGGGCCCGTGCCAAATCTTTTTAAGATGTACCCGTCCTTTCCCGAACTGCCCTCTTTCTCTCTTCTTTTCTGCCTCCTACGCACATCCACCACCATAGCTCCGCCGCCACCATTGCTCCGATGTCATCCCCAACCCACAACACTGCCACCGGAGGCCCCACCCCAATGTCGTCGTCCGTGCCACTACGGGATGCTGCCCCGGTACGTCCAACTCCTCCCTACATACACCTGGGGCTCTATATGTTCGATGACATGTCCAAGCAGTTTTTTTATTCTTTTGTTCATTTATAGGTCATTGATGGATTCGAGGTCCAGTGATGCGTATGGAAACATTGACCTTGACGAATTCATATATAAAGAGTTCATCAATTCATCAGATTCAGACGATGAAGATGCTGAAATAATGATGACGATTAGCATCCAAGAAGAATTGGAGAAAGCAAGAGGAGCATGTACTAAACTTCAACGGTTCAATAAAGGGCAGGAGAGTTGTTCCCTGGGATAGGATCGTTGGCACAAGGCTTCTCTATGCCGACTACTTCAAACCGAATCCAACATACTATTGAGAGTTTTTCTGATGTCGCTTCCTGATGGGTAGAGATTTCTTCTTGTGTGTAGTGAATGTCGTGGAAGAGGATGATGACTACTTCAAGCCGAGGAAGGATTGTTGCGGGGAACTTTCTTTCTCTACTCTACAGAAATTCGTGGTTTCTCTTAGAATGCTTACTTATGGTAAGGCCGCATATGCCATTGATATTGAAATTCGAATGGAAGAGACCACATGCTTGAACACGACGATGCAATTTGCACGCACCATAGTGAAGGTGTTTGGATCAGAGTATCTAAGAGAACCAACTATGGATAACACAAAAATCTGCTGGCAATTGAAGAATCAAGAGGATTTCCAGATATGCTAGGTTAAGTTGATTGCATGCACCAGCAATGGTATAACCACCCCCAAAGGTTTGAGTGGGGAAGTATCAAGGTCACACCAAAGAGGCCACCGTCAAAGTTGAAGTAGTGACATCGAAGGACTTGTGAATTTGACATGCCTTCTTTGGCGCGCCGAATTCTAACAATGGCACTAATCACCCACAAGTAGAGGGGATCTATCATAGTCCTTTCGATAAGTAAGAGTATCAAACTCAACGAGGAGCAGAAGGAAATGACAAGCGGTTTTCAGCAAGGTATTATCTGCAAGCATTGAAATTATCGGTAACAGATAGTTTTGTGATAAGATAAATCATAACGGGTAACAAGTAAATAAAGTAACTAAGGTGCAGCAAGGTGGCCCAATCCTTTTTGTAGAAAAGGACAGGCCTGGACGAACTCTTATATAAAGCAAAGCGCTCCTGAGGACACATGGGAATTGTTGTCAAGCTAGTTTTCATCATGCTCACATGATTCAAGTTCGTTAATTTGATAATTTGATATGTGGGTGGACCGGTGCTTGGGTGTTGCCCTTCCTTGGACAAGCCTCCCACTTATGATTAACCCCTCTCACAAGCATTCGCTACTACGAAAGAAGAGTTAAGGCAAACCTAACCATAGCAGCTTTGTTAGACTAAATTATTTGTCATGTTTAGTGCGGTTGTATTATGGTAAGGCTGAACTAGGAAAACCCTAGCTGAATGGGCGATGTGGTGAGGATGGCGTCCTGCTCCCGCGCCCCTGTTGGAGCCGAGTCGTCCGCGTCCGGGCCTCCTTCGACGCCCCCCTCCCTCCCGCCGGCCTGCCCTGCGCCCGACCACATCGTCGCGCCCCCGCCCACTGACGCCTCGCTCCTGCTGGCCGCTACCCCGTCCTTCCCGTGCGCTGCCCCCCCCCCCCCCGTCGTGGAGGAGCCGCCGCTGTGTTGGGCTGATTTGGGAGAGGATGACGACTCCGCTGGCCATCCTATCATCCAGCGCGAGCCACCGGTTCGCCTTGCTGTGCCGCGTCCGGCGATGGTCGACTCGCCGCGTCGGGGTGGTCCCTCCCCTCTGCATGCTCACCGACTGGCCTCGCTTCCCCTCCTCCCAACCCCGCACCAAATGGCCGACCTTGGTGCCCGGACCGCTCGCCGCCGCGGCGCTCCGGCGTGGGGCGTCGCGGGGCGGTCCGACCTGGGTCACGCCCGGTGCTCGTGGCGTCCGGCAGCTTCCCCCGGCGCTCGGATTTCTACTCCCTCGGCGACGACGCCTTCGCCGGTGATCGCCCGAACCTCTCCATTCCGCCCTTTCGTCGCAACATTCGGCTCCTCCTCGCTCCGGATCTCGCCTTGCCATCCCTGCCGTCATCCCTGGCCCTCCGCGGCAGATGTGCCAGCGCCAGCCGCGGCCGCGGCGGCGGCCACAGCCCTTGGGGAAACCCTAGCTGCTGCTGCCCTGCTTCGCGGGCTGGACCACGCGGGTGCTGGCCGCATCCCGGTTTGGCCGAGAACTAGGCCCCAAGCCTGCGACACTCCTGTCGCGTCCCAGCCCAGCCTGGCCCTCGGTGCTGGTGGGCCGGCCTGCGCTACTTTTCGGCCTATTTGGCCCCCGGCGGGTTTCCCCCGGCCTCCCACTCATCCGGCCCGTGCTCTAAACCTCGCGTGTCTCCCTCCCGCCGCCTGCACCCCGCAACCCCTCCCGTCGCCGCCGTCGTCGCTGTCGGCCGCCATGCCTCGCGACTGGGACGACGCGGGGCCGTGCCCCAAACGTCGTGCCGATGACTGCCGGCCCGACACCCCCCGCGCGGAGGAGCGACGTGTCCCACGCTGCCCCTCCCCTGACTCGCTTCGCCATGAAGCCGACCTGCGCCGGCACCTCTCCTCCTGCGGCGACCATCGTTCCCCTGCACGCGACAACCACCGCTCCCCTCCCCGACGCTCTTCCCCCGGGCCAACCGACGCGGCTGCTCCGGCTCCCGCTCGCTGCCTCCGGCCGCGGATTGGCGCGAGCCGCACCGCAGGTCGCCATCCCCAACGCATCAACGGGAGCCCAGCCGCTCCCCGGCCCGCGGCGGCCGGCCTCGAGCCCCCTCCCGCTCCCAAGGCCTGCAAGCCCCTCCGCCCGCTTCCACCATGGTACGTCACTACCAGCCACTAGGGGTGGAAATTGGTAGCGGATAATCCGAAATATCCGATATTCGTATTCGAGAAAATGCCTATTCGTATCCGAAACATCCGCATCCGAGCCAAAATGGAAATGGAAATTATCCGTATCCGAATTTATTAAACAAATAAAAATAAAATATGGTAGGAGATCTTGAGACAAATATGGATATGGAAGTTGATATATCCGTATCCGAATAAGATTATGGGAGGTAATTTTTAAAATTCTAGACCCAATATTCCAATTATCCAACATAAAAGCCAAATAAGTAGTCAAATTTTACTCTTTATATGATTAAACTTATACATTATTATGCATTACAATAGTATTTGTTCATAAACCTATTTATCGTTGACTTATTGTATGTCACAAGTTGATTATTTCAGGTCACATAGCTATCGACTATTTTACTTAAGCAATATGTTGATATTATTCGTATCCGTTTCGAATCAAGAAAATATCCTATACGTATCCGTATTCAAATATTATCTGAGCCGCAGCCGTATCCGATAACATCCGTACTCGGATTCGTATTCGTTTTGAAAATATGAAAATGGAAGTGGCAAGAGCACTATCTGATCCGCATCCGATCCGTTTCCACCCCTACCAGCCACCACGCGGGGAACCGAAACTTCCCCCGTCCGGCAATGGTGCGGGCCGCGGCCGCCTTGGTGGCAAGCGCAAGAAGAAGCGCGGCCTTGGATGCGCCAATGGCGCTGCCCCGGCCAATGGCCCCTCCCGTGACCCGGCTGCCTCGACTACGACCGCTCTCCTACCCGACGACCGCTCCTCCGACCTCGTCAAGTGCTTCAACTGCGGCCTCTCTGGCCACTCATAGGTGGCATGTACGCGCCCTCAATGCTGCTACCTCTTCTCCGACCCGGACCACCCGGCCTTCCTATGCCTCGACCGCCCTGTGGCGGAGGAGTTAATGATGTATGGGCACGGTATTGAGGGTCTCGGTTACTTCCACATCGAGGTGCCTGACATCCCCGTCCCCTCACCATCGCTCCTGGCCATTGTCATCGTGAAGGATGGGGTGGCCTCGCCGGAGATGATTGAGCCCGAGCTCAACCACCTCTACCACTGCACCTGGGATTGGCAGGTCACCATGCTGGCAGGAGGCCAGTTCTCGGTCGTCTTCCTGGACGTGGTCAGCCACAGCTACGACACTCGCAACGGAGACATCACCCTGGCCCTCAACAAGCTAGTGGTGGACATCTCCGTGCCGGTGCGGGACTCCCTGGCGGTCGCGGTCCTGGACACGGCTTGGATCCTCATCGGTGGCCTCCCTGACATCGCCCGCTCCGAGCGGGTCATTTGGAGCATGTCACGCATCCTCGGCAAGGTGGTCGTGATCGATGAGCTCTCCCTCCGTAAGGAAGAGGAGGCCCGGGTCAAGGTCAAATCCCTCGACTCATATAGACTCCGTGCCATGGTCCGTGTGTTCTTCAACGACCAGGGCTTCGACCTCCGCATCTCCCCCGAGTCGCCCAACCACATTGGCCGCCCCCGCATCCCCGACGATAGCTTCTTAGGGGGCCACTGATGGGGGAGGCGATGAGGCCACCGCAGCGACCGAGACCCTCGCGCACGACTACCCCTCTGGCTCGGACGAGGGCGACGATGACTTTGAGGATAGCCCTCACGACCAGCCTCCTGCTCCGGCTGCCAGGGGGCTGGGGCCAGCCGTACCCACACTGTGGCTCCCCCGTCCCCCGATGACGGGCTCGACGCCTCGGACGCGAGCCTGCGGGTCCTCCTGACTTCTTCGCCTCGCTCCCCTGATGGTACCTCCCTTGGCATCTTCACCCCCTCCCCCGACCCGGCCGACTCGATCCTGCTCATGCTATCCTCTCCCGCGGCTGCCACTCTCCAGGTGGAGCCTCTTGGGGCTTCTGGCTTGGGCTCGGCCCTGTCCCTCCCTGTGCTCCCTGTGGAGGCATCCAGCCCGGTCGGGGGGTCGACCTTACCGCCGCCGGTGGCTGTCGTGACTCCGGCCCCGCCTTCCCCTGGTGCTTCCTGCTTGGTGTTACCTGCTCCTCCTCTAGTGCCTTCATGCCACGCTGCCGAGGGGCTGTCGGTGGTGATGACCACCCCGGTGGCTGGACAACCGCCTCCCCCTCGGACTGCGGCCTACTCTAGGAGGGGCAGGTCGACCTCGACCCCGGTGACCTCCTCGCGCCACAGTGCTTGGATTAAGGCGGACAGACCGGTAGGTAGCCCGGCCCTACCTATCCTCGAGCAGGCTGCCCTCCGAGCCACCGCCCGGAACCTTGAGCTAGGTACCCCGTCCGTCCCGGCCACCTCTGCTACTTGTTCCTTTTCTGCTTTGGAGTCGGCTCCGCTTGGCCACCTCGCTTAGGTGGCGGCGGACTCAGCCATAGTGTTCCGGGGGAGGTTACCCCCCCCCCCCCGCTAGTTCAGATTAAGGCCATCCTTGCACGGGAGATCCTCGATGGCCGCCTTGCCGAGGCCTGTGCATGCCCCCTCCTTCCTCGGACGCCCCTTCCGAGGCTGCCCCGAGCGCCCCTCCGCACGCAGCGGCTGACCCGATCAAGATCCGAGGACGCACCCGCTCCCCTACCGCTGCCCTCTGCGCCCAGAGCACCTCATGTGTCTTGGGGTCAAGCAGCCCCCCGATGGATGCGTGATGCGAGCCCTCTTCTGGAACATCCGCGGCTTCGGCCAAGATGGTCGGTGCCGCCAACTCATAGAGTACATGTGCACCGAGCGAATCGACATTGAGGCCATTCAAGGAACGATGCGTGCGGAATTCCCCCTGTAGAAACTTGAGCATCTGAGCTCCGACTTCTTCGCTTGGCACTGGCTCCCTTCTAGTGGGAGTACGGGCCACTCGGGTGGCATCCTCCTAGGCATGAAGGATACCACCTTTGAGGTTGGAAGCATGGACCGGAGCGAGTTCTTCGTTAGCATGGAGGTCTTCGAGCGGGCCCTAAACTTCAAATGGGAAATCATTGCAGTTTATGGTCCGGCCGATCACCGCCGTTCTGAGACCTTCCTAGCTGAGCTCCATAGGAAGGTTGCGGCCGCCCAGTTCTAGGTGGTAGTGGGCGGCGATTTCAACCTCATCAGGACGGAAGAAGACAAGAGCAATAATTTAGTGAACTTTCCTCGGATGAAAATGTTTAATGATTGCATCACGGACATGGGGTTGCGTGAGCTCGATCGAGTAGTGGCCAGGTTCACTTGGACTAACCGCCAAGTTGATCCGACTCGCTCGATCCTCGATCGGGTCTTCGCCTCCCCTGAGTGGGACATTCGGTGCCCCTAGCTTCACTTCGGGCGATTACGCGAATTGCTTCCGACCATGTCCCCCTGCTCCTCTCTTCGGAGAAGAGCGTCCACCCCTACCCCCTTCCGCTTCGAAACCTTCTGGTTGCGTCAGCCTGGATTTACCGCCGCGGTGGTTGCCAGGTGGCGCGAGGTGCGTGATGCCCCCCACTGTGCCCTATCAGCCATTGATTCCTGGCATTTCCGCACCAAGCGGTCACGACAATTCATGAAAGGGTGGGTGCAAACGTGGGCCGGGACATCCGTGAGAGGAAGAAGGCCCTTCTCGAGGGCATCCAGGCCCTTGACTTGTGGGCTGACGCCGCTGGCCTCTCAGCAGAGGAATGGATGCTTAGGTACGACTTGGAAGATCATCTCACGGTCATCTACACTGACGAGGAGGCATACTGGCGCTTACGGGGTATGCAGAATTGGGTCCTCAAGGGGGACGCCAATACTTCCTACTTCTAGGCTATTGCTAACAGCCGTAGACACCGTAACTCCATCCCCCTCCTGTGGGACAGAGCGGCCCTCCTGCAGAGACCGGAGGACATCCGGGCCCGTGTAGACGGATTTTACAAAGACCTATTCTCTGCCTCCCCCGGGGATGGCTTGCCCTGGCGCAAGACATCTGGCCGGCCCACTGTTGCGTCTCGCCTGAGGATAACGCGGCCCTCACGGCCCTGTTCATCGAGACGGAAGTTTGGGTGGCTATTAAGGGCATGAACCCTTCCTCGGCTCCCGACCCGGATGGCCTCCCAGTGAAATTCTTCCAAACTTTCTGGGAGGTGACTAAACCTGTGATGGCCCTATTTTACGAGTTCTTTCTTGGGCCCATTGACCTCGCACGGTTTAACTATGGGGTAATCACTCTCATTCCCAAGGTGACTGGGGCCTCGGACATCCGGCAATTTCGCCCGATTACGGTGATTAATGTCATCTTCCGCATCCTCACGAAGGGGTACGCCATTAGGGTGGACCCTATAGCTGACCGGATTACTCACCCGGATCAGTCGGCCTTCATCCAGGGCCGGTATATCCTTGATGGAGTCTTGGTGTTCCACGAAGCTCTCTATGAGGTGCATTCCAAACACCTCAAGGCAGTCTTCCTGAAACTGGATTTCCACAAGGCTTATAACACGGTCAGTTGGGCCTTCCTTTGGGAATGTCTGCTCTATAAGGGCTTCGACGATAGGTGGGTGACCAGAGTGATGCAGTTTGTATCCTCCGATCGCACCGTGGTAAACATTAATGGGGAGGTCGGCCCATTCTTCCCCACATTCTATGGGGTGCGCCAGGGGGATCCCTTCTCTCCGTTCCTGTTTAACATGGTTGTCGATGCTCTGGCGGCCATCCTGGATAAGGCCAAGGCGGCGGGTCACATTAAGGGGATAGTGCCGCATCTAGTTGGGGGAAACGGGGTTTCCCTTCTCCAATATGTGGATGACACCATTATTATGGTGGGGGTTCAGAAAGTGATATTTCAAACCTCAAGTTCCTCCTTCCGTGCTTCCAGCAGATGTCTGGCCTTAGGATCAACTTCGACAAGAGTGAGGTGATGGTCTTGGGCTACGCCCAAGATGAGCGATAGAGCATAGGAAATAGGCTTAATTGCCAGCTCGGGTGCTTCCCCACGTCATATCTGGGGATACCCATTAGCGACTCCAGGCTTACGGTGGCCTAGCTGCGCCCCACAATGGGGAAGCTTCAGTACCGTATCGAGCCCTGGCAGGGTCGGTGGCTTTCGAAAGCGGCCCGTACGGTGCTCATTAACTCGTCCCTCTCCAGCTTACTCTTATTCATCATGAGCTTCTACAGCCTTCCGGAAACCCTACATCACGAGATTGCCACAGTTCAGGGGCGTTTTTTCTGGGTCGGCGAGGGTGATAAGTAGAAGTACCACATGGTCACGTGGTCTGAGATCCTCAAACCTTGCGACTAGGGCGGACTCAGGATTATGTCCTCCAAACGCATGAACATTGCCCTCCGGACTCGGTGGCTCTAGCGGATTGCCAACGGAGATGCTGGCCTGTGGCTACGCATCATTCAGCAGAAATACCTCCGCGGCCAGTCCCTCGCCTTCTGTCAGCGGTCTAGGGCCTCCCAGTTCTGGCAATCCATCATTCAGCTTCTCTCTGTCCTCCGGATCGGGACTTTGATCGCGATTGGGTCCGGCACCGCCATGCTGTTCTGGTTCGATAGGTGGACTGGTGACACGCCTCTTGCGGCCCGCTTTCCGGTCCTGTTCTCCATCGCGATTGCCCCCCGGATTTCCGTGGCGACCGCCCTTGCTGACTTAGGGCAGCTTGCGATCTAGAGACCTTTTGGCCCGGCAGAGAACACGGACTGGCAGGAGTTGCTCGACTGTATTGCACTCCACGAGCCTGATCTCACGACAGATGATGACCGGACCAGATGGCGTCTAGAGCCTTCTGGTAAATTCTCCACCAAATCTCTATACCTGGCCATCACCCCCTCTCTTGGCCATGAGGAGCTCTCCTCCATTTGGGATATTCGCCTCCCCCTGAAAATTAGGATCTTCTTCTGGCAATGGATTCGCGGTCGTCTCCCATCAGGCGTAGAGGTTCTGAAGCGCAATAACCCTGGTGATGGGCGTTGCCCGCTCCGCGGGCCTGAAGAAGACTTGAACCATATATTCTTCACTTGCATGTCCGCGCAGTTCCTATGGAGCTGTTTCCGCGAGATTGTGGGTGGAAGATGGGACCATAACAACTTCCCCGCTCTCTTTGCCGAACGCCAGGCGATCCCTCACGCATTACGCCACATTAGGTGGCTGACCATTGGGGTCCTTGCCTGGACGCTGTGGACAGTTAGGAATAAACTTGTGATTTAGCGTATTCCTCTTCATTGTGCTACTAATGCTTTATTCAAATGGTCTGGTTACTTGCAGCTTTGGCGGCCGCTTAGCCGTCCCAGGGAGAGAGACGCCATCACCTCCATCATCACCCAGCTTCGCGCGATGGCTCTCCGGTTGGCTCCACCGCATCCCCCTCCAGCACCGGAGCCGGATTAGATCTTCTCCACCTCGCCACCGCCGTTGTGTTTGTTGTCTTTGTTGTGCGCCTATGTTGGGCTTGTTGTGCTATGCTCACAGCTGAACCTGGGTTTTGTCTGTGCGCGGGTTTGTCGGACCTGTCTGCGGTGGCTTTTGTGTGTGCGTGTGTGTATGTTTGGTTGGTACCTTGATAACTTTGTGCTCGATGGTTGCTTTATTTATAAAGCGAGGCGAATGCCTTTTTTGGTATGGATCCAAATCAACCCCTTACGAAGCAACGCATAAACTAGGGTTTAAGCTTTTGTCACTCTAACAACCCATCATCTACTTATTACTTCTCAATGCCTTCCCCTAGGCCCAAATAATGGTGAAGTGTCATGTAGTCGACGTTCACAAACACCACTAGAGGAGAGACAACATACATCTCATCAAAATATCGAACGAATACCAAATTCACATGATTAATCATAGCAAGACTTCTCCCATCTCCTCAGGAACAAACGTAACTACTCACAAAGCATATTCATAATCAAGACTAGAGGAGTATTAATTATCATTAAGGATCTGAAAATATAATCTTCCACCGGATAAGCCAACTAGCATCAACTACAAGGAGTAATCAACACTACTAGCAACCCACAGGTACCAATCTGAGGTTTTGGGACCAAGATCGAATACAAGAGATGGACTAGGGTTTGAGAGGAGATGGTGTTGGTAAAGATGTTGATGGATATTGACCCCCTATCAATGAGAGGATCGATGGTGATTACGATGGCGACAATTTCCCCCTCACGGGAGGGATGTTTCCCCGGCAGAACAACTCCGCCGGAGCCCTAGATTGGTTCTGCCCAGGTTCCGCCTCGAGACGGCGGCGCTTCGTCCCGAAAGCTTCTTCTTGATTTTTTCCAGGGTGAAAGACACCATATAGCCAAAGATGGGCACCAGAGGCCTGCCAGGGGGCCCACAAGGTCGGGGGCATGCCCAGGGGGTAGGGTGCGCTCTCCACCCTTGTGGCTGGCTGGTGGCCCCCCTCTGGTACTTTCTTCGCCCAATATTTTTTATATATTCCAAAAACATGCTTCGTGAAGTTTCAGGACTTTTGGAGTTGTGCAGAATAGGTCTATAATATTTGCTCCTTTTCCAATCCAGAATTCTAGCTGCCGGCATTCTCCCTTTTCATGTAAGCCTTATAAAGTAAGAGAGAATAGGCATAAGTATTGTGATATAATGTGTAATAACAGCCCATAATGCAATAAATATCTATATCTATATCTATACCTACTAATAAAGCAAGGTGCATTTCGTCAATTTTTTCATCCGTTCACCACCAAAAAGAATTTTTTTCTATGCGAGGTGGTACTAAATTCTTATGCGTTTGTCTGCTAGAAAAAGAATTTTCGTACGTGGGCACACGCTTTGGCCCAGCGAAGCAAGCCCCCTTATTTTTCAGCCCATGTACCCGGGGAAAATCTATTTTCCGCACCAGGCGATAAATAGTCAAAGTTTCGCCCATGACAACCTATAATGGGCTGGCCTATTTTTTATTTCTGTGTTTCACTTCTATTTTTATTCTCTTTTCCCTATCTCTTTTTTCCTTCCAAGTTTATTTTTCTTTTGGAATTCATTTCATAAATTAAAATTCTCAATAAACATTCAGAATTAAAAAAACAAATGTTGGAAAATGTTCAGAATTCCAAAATTTTGTTGCTATTTTGAAAAATATTCGAAACTTTCCAAAAGTTTCCCATTTTTCAATTTTATGATTGTTTTTCAAAATTGTTCGAGATTTTAAAAAGAAAATGGCATTTCAAAAAATGCTCTAGATACAAAAAATATTCCTATTTTAATGAAATTTCACAATTAAAAATAATGTTGGTGTATAAAATGTACACATTTTCTAAAATCTTATGAATTTTCAGTACTTGTTCCCGTTTTACAAAAATGTTCACAAATTCAAATAATGTTCACGTTTTTATAAAAAAGTTGGTGTTTTCCGAAAATATTTGTGAATTTTATAAGATGTTCCCTTTCATAAATTTTTCGCGTTTTTCCAAAAGTGTATATAATTTTCAAAAAACTTTTCAGGATATTAAAAATCGGTCTTGTTTCCTAAAATGTTCACAAACTTCATACCATAAAATCCCCTCGATTGAAAGGATTGAAAGGAAAAGTAGATTAAATAACTCATGGGCTTTCTCTAGCATAGGATGAAGTAACAAAACCCTTAAATGCCCTCGATCAATGAATCAAAAAAATAGCGGATTGATTCCTTCACACGCAATGAAACCGAAAAGCTAAATGTTCCTTTGTCGTCTGCACACAGGATTTTACTTGCGCATATAATTCTCACTAACTTTAAATGCATACTATTTTATCTATTGTTGCATCACACAAGCATATGTGCTAGTCAATATAAAAGCATAATGCAAAATGGATGTATCAACTCCCCAAAGCTTAGACATCACTTGTCCTCAAGCGAAAGCTGAAATCGAAAAATATGTCCACACGTTTAGAGATAGAGATGTCGATAAAAATGAAATACGGACATGAGGGATCATGATCATCTTTAAAACAGCAACATATAATGCCATGTAATTTCTTATGCTGAAGTAATAATTCGTTCACAAGGTAAAGTATGAATCAAAAACTTCATTGAAAACTAACATACTATGATCTCAGTCATTGAAGCAATTGCAATTTATCATAACATCGGAAATAGTCAATTAAAGAGCTTTTCAGCAAGTCCACATACTCAACTATCATTTAGTTTCACAATTGGTAACACTCACGCGATACTTATGGGTTCAAAGCTTAAATCGGACACAGAGAAAGATAGGGGCTTATAGTTTCGTCTCCCAACCTTTTAGCTCAAGGGTAATGTCAACAATAATACTTTATGAAAACCTACATCTGAGTGGGTATATATATATCCGGATCTCTCCAACACACAGAGCTTGCCAAAGGAAAAAGTGTAAAAAGGGAAAGGTGATGATCACCATGACTCTCGTATAAGGGTGGGAGATAAAAGTAAAAGATAGACCCTTCGTAGAGGGAAGCAGAGGTTGTCATGCGCTTTTATGGTTGGATGCATGAAATCTTAATGCAAAAGAACGTCACTTTATATTGTCGCTTGTGATAAGGACCTTTATTATGCAGTCCGTCGCTTTTATTTCTTCCATATCACAAGTTCTTATAAAGCTTATTTTCTTCACACTAATAGATCATACATATTTAGAGTGCAATTTTTATTGCTTGCACTGATGCCAACTTACTTGAAGGATCTTACTCAATCCATAGGTAGGTATGGTGGACTCTCATGGCAAAACTGGGTTTAGGGATGTTTGGAAGCACAAGTAGTATCTCTACTTGATGCAAAGAATTTGTCTAGCATGAGAGGGAAAGGCAAGCTCAACATTTTGGATGATCCATGACAATATAACTTCTATTCAGATATAAGAAAACATAACCTATCATGTTGTCTTCCTTGTGCAACATCAACCTTTTAGCATGTCATATTTTAATGAGTGCTCAGAATTACAAAAGATGTCCAAGATAGTATATTTATATGTGAAGCATCTCTTTCTTTATTACTTCCTATTAATTGCAACAATGATCAAAACTATGTTTGTCAACTCTCAACAAGTTTTATTCATCATAATCTTTATATGTGAAGTCATTACTCTCCATAAGATCAATATATGATCTTTTTATTTCTTTTTGTTCTTTCTTTTATTTAATTCCCGCAAGATCATAACAACAAAGCAAAGCCCTTAACTCAAAACTACTCTTTATTATATATCTCAAGGACTCGATTACACAGATAGGGATCGAAGCGAAACTCAAAGCTAGATCATACTAAAACTTTATTCTACTAGATCAAGATATAACCAAATGGATTAAACTAAGAAAAGCGATAAAGATAAAGGTGTGATGGTGATACGGTACTAGGGCACTCCCCCAAGCTTGGCAGTTGCCAAGGGGAGTGCCCATACCCATGTATTTAGATCTCTTTCTTCAGAGATGAGGGTGATGGAGTTGTTGCATTCTTCTTCTCTAGCTTGCGTCTGAGGCTAAAATTTTCCTCCCTCGGATCCTCATTCTCGAGCACGAGTTTCATTATCTTTTTGCATAATGCCACCTTGCTGTCCTACGAAAAACGTGGTGGGATAGATTGGACCTTGGGGAGGCTTGACTTCTTTAACTCCGCATGCATATCGCCAGGTTGGGGCAGTGGATCGTCCTCTTCATCGGAGCTTGTCTCCTCCTTCCTCTTTGGCTCATAGTCTTCTTCTTCCTCCGTGGTCCAACCATAATGTTCCACATCCCCATACACTTTCGAGTTTGTGATATAATCAGCCATGTAGCTCTCTCCCTCGGAATCTTGGGACGACATCTTGCTCCAAATCTGCTGCAGGAACAACTCAAAATGAAAACAAAGAATTTTGTCATGGTACTGTGGTCAAAACCTTCAGGAGATTATATAATGAATTTTTACCGACCAAAAGAAGTATCGTGCAAGAAAATGGAGTCCTGAGGGCACACGAGGTGGCTACAAGGATGGGGGCCGCGCCTAGGGGGGTAGGGCACGCCCTCCACCCTTGTGGTGGCCTCGTGTCTCTTTCGGACTACTTTTAATTTTCGTAATTTTTCAAATATTCCAAAACGGAGAAAATTTATCATTGGAAACGTTTCGGAGTCGGTTTACTTACCGTACCACATACCTATTCATTTTTGGAGTCTGAAACACTGTCGAAAGTGTCCCTTATGTACTCCTTCGGGGTTACAGTATCAATAACATTGGTCTCAACATTTATGGGAGTACCTGAGATATAATGTTTAATTCTTTGACCGTTTACCACCTTCGGATTTGTGCCTTCAGCATTGTTGATCTTTATGGCACCGGAATGATAGACTCCTCCATAATGTAAGGGCCTTCCCATTTAGAGAGATGCTTTCCTGCAAAAAATCTTCAACGGGAGTTGTATAGAAAAACATGATCACCTACATTAAACTCACGCTTTTGTATCCTTTTATCATGCCATCTTTTAACTTTTTCTTTAAATAACTTAGCATTCTCATAGGCTTGGGTTCTCCATTCATGAAGTGAGCTAATGTCAAATCAGGGGCGGAGCCAGGGGGACGAGCAGGGGCCTGCCCCCCCCCCCCAACGATCAACAATTTTAGTAGAAGCAACTAGTAATTATCAACAAGATTCGATCAATATACGTACTCGCCCCCCTATACTCGAATCCTGGCTCCGCCACTGTGTCAAATAACATCTTCTCACCGGCAAGTTTGAAATCATAGTTGAGCTCTTTAATAGCCCAATATGCCTTATGTTCTAGCTCAAGAGGTAAGTGACATACTTTTACATAAACCATTTTATACGGAGACATACCCATAGGATTCTTATAAGCAGTTCTATAAGCCCATAATGCATCATCAAATTTTTTAGACCAATTCTTTCTAGATCTATTAACAGTCTTTTGCAAAATTAATTTAATCTCTCTATTGCTCAATTCTACTTGACCACTAGACTGAGGATGATAAGGAGATGCAATTCTATGATTAACATCATACTTAGCAAGCATTTTACGGAAAGCACCATGAATAAAATGTGAACCACCATCAATCATTCAATATCTAGGGACTCCATACCTCGGAAAAAGAACTTCTTTAAGCATCTTAATAGAAGCGTTATGATTAGCACTACTAGTTGGAATAGCTTCTACCCACTTAGTAACGTAATCAACATCAACTAAAATATGTGTATACCCATTAGAGGAAGGAAAAGGTCCCATATAATCAGAGCCCCAAACATCAAATGGTTCAATAACAAGTGAATAGTTCATAGGTATTTCCCGACATCTACTGATATTACCAATTCTTTGACATTGATCACAAGACAAACTTACGAGCATCCTTGAAGAGAGTAGGCCAATAGAAACCAGATTGCAATACCTTGTGTGCAGTTCTATCTCCAGCGTGGTGTCCTCCATAAGACTCGGAGTGGCACTTGCGTAGGATCTGTTCCTGTTCATGCTCAGGTACACAACGTCTAATAACACCATCTACTCCTTCTTTATAAAGGTGTGGATCATCCCAAAAGTAATGTCTTAAATCATAGAAAACCTTTTTCTTTTGCTGGTATGTGAAACTAGGTGGTATAAATTTAGCAACAATATAATTAGCATAATCAGCATACCATGGAGTATTATGAGAAGCATTTATGACATTTAATTGCTCATCAGGAAAGCTATCAACAATAGGAAGTGGGTCATCAAGAACGTCTTCTAACCTAGACAAGTTGTCTGCAATGGGGTTCTCAGCTCCCTTTCTATCAATAATATACAAATCAAATTCTTGTAGCAAGAGAACCCATCTAATAAGTCTAGGTTTAGCATCTTTCTTTTCCATAAGATATTTAATAGCAGCATGATCAGTGTGAATAGTGCTACCTCTTGAGCATGCGTTGTTTTTCCCTTGAAGAGGAAAGGGTGATGCAACAAAGTAGCGTAAGTATTTCCCTTAGTTTTTGAGAACCAAGGTATCAATCCAGTAGGAGGTAACACACAAGTCGCCTAGTACTTGCACAAACAAACAAGAACCTCACAACCAACACGATAAAGGGGTTGTTGCTACCTCTTTTAGCACTGTGTTGGTTTTCCCCGAAGAGGAAGGGATGATGCAGTAAAGTAGCGTAAGTATTTCCCTTAGTTTTTGAGAACCAAGGTATCAATCCAGTAGGAGGCTACGCATGAGTCCCTCGCACCTGCACAAAACAAATAAATCCTCGCAACCAACGCAAATAGGGGTTGTCAATCCCTATAGGGCCACTTACGAGAGTGAGATCTGATAGATATGATAAGATAATTTTTTTTTGGTATTTTTATGATAAAGATGCAAAGTAAAATAAAGGAAAAGTAAATAGCAAAGTAAATAAGTAAGTAGTAGGAGATTGATATCATAAAGATAGGCCCGGGGGCCATAGGTTTCACTAGTGGCTTCTCTCGAGAGCATAAGTATTCTACGGTGGGTGAACAAATTACTATTGGGCAATTGACAGAATTGAGCATAGTTATGAGAATATCTAGGTATGATCATGTATATAGGCATCACGTCTGAGACAAGTAGACCGACTCCTGCCTGCATCTACTACTATTACTCCACTCATCGACCGCTATCCAGCATGCATCTAGAGTATTAAGTTAAAAACAGAGTAACGCCTTAAGCAAGATGACATGATGTAGAGGGATAGACTCATGAAAAATGAAGAAAACCCCATCTTGTTAGCCTCGATGGCAACAATACAATACGTGCCTTGCTGCCCTTACTGTCACCGGGAAAGGACACCGCAAGATTGAACCCAAAGCTAAGCACTTCTCCCATTGCAAGAAAGATCAATCTAGTAGGCCAAACCAAACTGATAATTCGAAGAGACTTGCAAAGATAACCAATCATACATTAAAGAATTCAGAGAAGATTCAAATATTATTCATAGATAGACTTGGTCATAAACCCACAATTCATCGGTCTCAACAAACACACCGCAAAAAGAAGATTACATCGAATAGATCTCCACAAGAGAGGGGGAGAACATTGTATTGAGATCCAAAAAGAGAGAAGAAGCCATCTAGCTACTAACTATGGACCCGTAGGTTTGAAGTAAACTACTCACACTTCATCGGAAGGGCTATCGTGTTGATGTAGAAGCCCTCCGTGATCGATGCCCCCTCCGGCGGAGCTCCGGAACAGGCCCCAAGATGGGATCTCATGGATACAGAAAGTTGCGGCGGTGGAATTAGGGTTTTGGCTCCGTCTCTGATCGTTTGGGGGTACGTGGATATATATAGGAGGAAGAAGTACGTCGGTGGAGCAACAGGGGGCCCACGAGGGTGGAGGGTGCGCCTGGGGGGGGGGGTAGGCGCGCCCCCTACCTCGTGGCCTCCTGTTACGTGGCTTGACATAGGGTCCAAGTCTCCTGAGTTGTATTCGATGAGAAAATCACGTTCCCGAAGGTTTCATTCCGTTTGGACTCCGTTTGATATTCCTTTTCTTCGAAACCCTAAAACAGGCAAAAAACAGCAATTCTGGGCTGGGCCTCCGGTTAATAGGTTAGTCCCAAAAATAATATAAAAGTGGATAATAAAGCCCAATAATGTCCAAAACAGTAGATAATATAGCATGGAGCAATCAAAAATTATAGATACATTGGAGACGTATCAAGCATCCCCAAGCTTAATTCCTGCTCGTCCTCGAGTAGGTAAATGATAAAAACAGAATTTTTGATGCGGAGTGCTACTTGGCATAATTTTAATGTAATTCTTCTTAATTGTGGTATGAATATTCAGATCCGAAAGATTCAAGACAAAAGTTCATATTGACATAGAAAATAATAATACTTCAAGCATACTAACAAAGCAATTATGTCTTCTCAAAATAACATGGCTAAAGAAAGTTATCCCTACAAAATCATATAGTCTGGCTATGCTCTATCTTCACCACACAAAATATTTAAATCATGCACAACCCCGATGACAAGCCAAGCAATTGTTTCATACTTTTGACATTCTCAAAACTTTTTCAATCTTCACGCAATACATGAGCGTGAGCCATGGATATAGCACTATAGGTGGAATAGAGTGGTGGTTGTGGAGAAGACAAAAAGGAGAAGATAGTCTCACATCAACTAGGCGTATCAACGGGCTATGGAGATGCCCATCAATAGATATCAATGTGAGTGAGTAGGGATTGCCATGCAACGGATGCACTAGAGCTATAAGTATATGAAAGCTCAAAAAGAAACTAAGTGGGTGTGCATCCAACTTGCTTGCTCATGAAGACCTAGGGCAATTTGAGGAAGCCCATCATTGGAATATACAAGCCAAGTTCTATAATGAAAATTCCCACTAGTATATGAAAGTGATAACATGAGAGACTCTCTACTATGAAGATCATGGTGCTACTTTGAAGCACAAGTGTGGTAAAAGGATAGTAACATTGTACCTTCTCTCTTTTTCTCTCATTTTTTTATTTGGGCATTTTATCTCTTTTTATGGCCTCTTTTTTTATTTGGGCTTCTTTGGCCTCTTTTATTTTTTTCGTCCGGAGTCTCATCCCGACTTGTGGGGGAATCATAGTCTCCATCATCCTTTCCTCACTGGGACAATGCTCTAATAATGATGATCATCACACTTTTATTTTTCTTACAACTCAACAATTACAACTCGATACTTAGAACAAAATATGACTCTATATGAATGCCTCCGGCGATGTACCGGGATATGCAATGATGCATGAGTGACAAGTATGAAAGAATTATGAATGGTGGCTTTGCCATAAATACTATGTCAATTACATGATCATGCTAAGCAATATGACAATGATGGAATGTGTCATAAACGGAACGGTGGAAAGTTGCATGGCAATATATCTCGGAATGGCTATGGAAATGCCATAATAGGTAGGTATGGTGGCTGTTTTGAGGAAGGTATATGGTGGGTGTATGATACCGGCGAAAGGTGCGCAGTATTAGAGAGGCTAGCAAAGGTGGAAGGATGAGAGTGCGTATAATCCATGGACTCAACATTAGTCATAAAGAACTCATATACTTATTGCAAAAATCTACAAGTTATCAAAGCAAAGTATTACGCGCATGCTCCTAGGGGGATAGATTGGTAGGAAAAGACCATCGCTCGTCCCCGACCGCCACTCATAAGGAAGACAATCAATAAATAAATCATGCTCCGACTTCATCACATAACGGTTCACCATACGTGCATGCTACGGGAATCACAAGCTTCAACACAAGTATTTCTCAAATTCACAACTACTCAACTAGCATGACTTTAATATCACCATCTCCATATCTCAAAACAATTATCAAGTATCAAACTTATCATAGTATTCAACACACTCATAAGAGAGTTTTATTATTAATCTTGCATACCAAGCATATTAGGATTTTAAGCAAATTACCATGCTATTAAGACTCTCAAAATAATCTAAGTGAAGCATGAGAGATCAATAGTTTCTA
Organism: Triticum aestivum; assembly: GCF_018294505.1. Classification (NCBI taxonomy): domain Eukaryota; kingdom Viridiplantae; phylum Streptophyta; class Magnoliopsida; order Poales; family Poaceae; genus Triticum; species Triticum aestivum. The sequence continues at coordinate 443,361,151 of NC_057812.1, read as the reverse complement.
TAAAACAAATCCACCACCGTGCTCTAAAAGATATAAGTGAAGCACTAGAGCAAAATTATATAACTCAAAAGATATAAGCGAAGCACATAGAGTATTCTAACAAATTCCAAATCATGTATGGCTCTCTCAAAAGGTGTGTACAGCAAGGATGATTGTGGTAAACTAACAAGCAAAGACTCAAATCATACAAGACGCTCCAAGCAAAACACATATCATGTGGTAAATAAAAATATAGCTCCAAGTAAAGTTACCGATAGAAGTAGACGAAAGAGGGGATGCCTTCCGGGGCATCCCCAAGCTTTGGCTTTTAGGTGTCCTTAGATTATCTTGGGGGTGCCATGGGCATCCCCAAGCTTAGGCTCTTGCCACTCCTTGTTCCATAATCCATCAAACCTTTACCCAAAACTTGAAAACTTCACAACACAAAACTTAAAGTAGAAAAACTCGTGAGCTCCGTTAGCGAAAGAAAACAAAAGACCACTTCAAGGTACTGTAATGAACTCATTCTTTATTTATATGGGTGTTATACCTACTGTATTCCAACTTCTCTATGGTTTATAAACTATTTTACTAGCCATAGATTCATCAAAATAAGCAAACAACACACGAAAAACAGAATCTGTCAAAAACAGAACAGTCTGTAGTAATCTGTAACTAGCGCAAGATCTGGAACCCCAAAAATTCTAAAATAAATTTCTGGACGTGAGGAATTTATCTATTAATCATATTCAAAAATAATTAACTAAATAGCACTTTCCAAATAAAAATGACAGCAGTTCTCGTGAGCGCTAAAGTTTCTGTTTTTTACAGCAAGTTCAACAAGACTTTCCCCAAGTCTTCCCAACGGTTCTACTTGGCACAAACACTAATTAAACACAAAAAACACAACCAAAACAGAGGCTAGATAATTTATTTATTACTAAAAAGGAGTAAAAAGCAAGGAATAAAAATAAAATTGGGTTGCCTCCCAACAAGCGCTATCGTTTAACGCCCCTAGCTAGGCATAACAAGCAAGAATAGATCCAGGTATTGCCATCTTTGGTAGGCAATTCTTCAATGAGGCATCTACCATCTTTAGGAATTTCTTTCTTTTTATTAATTATCAAACTTTTAGGCACAAGATCGAAAAATTCATTTGTAACAAATGGTTCCTTAATGATAGCAAAAAGATTGGGATGAACACTTATAGATTTGAGATCCGCATTTTCCTTACTAGATGATTCACCCTTATTTTTAGGAACGTACATAAGTTTGGCAACTTTAGTGGAGGACTCGGAGTATTCTTTACGGAAGAAAAAGCGGTTCCCAAGTTGGTAATAATATTCTCAAGTTTATCGATCCTAACGGAATCGTGATTTATTTTCTCATTAACTATGGGTTCCTTTTCTTTAATATCTTTCAAAGTAACTCCTACTTTAGATCCATATTGAGAGATTCGGCTGTGGATCTTTTTATCCAAATTTTCAATTAACTCTACGGTAGCAACCTTATTTTCAATAATCTCAAGCCTTTGCATTACATGCTCCAAAGTTAATATAGTTCCATTAACCAAGAGAGGGGGTGAGCCAAATAAATCTAACATAGCATTATAAGAATCAAAAGTATGGCTACCCAAAAAGTTCCCTCCGGTAATAGTATCAAGAACATAACGGTGCCAAGGAGTAATGCCTACATAAAAATTGCGAAGGAGAATGGTAGTAGATTGCTTCCTAGTAGATTTATTTTGAGCATTGCAAATTCTATACCAAGCATCTTTTAGATTTTCACCCTCCCTTTGCTTAAAATTTATAATTTCATTCTCGGGAGACAACAGAGAAGATAAGGGACTAGCCATAACAACAAGCAAACAAACTAACACTCAAGCAAACAAAAAGCAAGCGGGCAAAAAGAGGCAAATAGAGAAATAGAGGGAGGATGGAGAGAGAGGGCGAATAAAACGGCAAGGGTGAAGTGGGGGAGAGGAAAACGAGAGGCAAATGGCAAATAATTTATGCGGGAGATAAGGGTATGTGATGGGTACTTGGTATGTTGACTTTGGCGTAGACCTCCCCGGCAACGGCGCCAAAAATCCTTCTTGCTACCTCTTTTAGCACTGTGTTGGTTTTCCCCGAAGAGGAAGGGATGATGCAGCAAAGTAGCGTAAGTATTTCCCTCAGTTTTTGAGAACCAAGGTATCAATCCAGTAGGAGGCTACGCGCGAGTCCCTCGCACCTGCACAAAACAAATAAATTCTCGCAACCAACGCAAATAGGGGTTGTCAATCCCTATAGGGCCACTTACGAGAGTGAGATCTGATAGATATGATAAGATAATATTTTTGGTATTTTTATGATAAAGATGCAAAGTAAAATAAAGGCAAAGTAAATAACTAAGTAGTAGGAGATTGATATGATAAAGATAGACCCGGGGGCCATAGGTTTCACTAGTGGCTTCTCTCGAGAGCATAAGTATTCTATGGTGGGTGAACAAATTACTGTTGAGCAATTGACAGAATTGAGCATAGTTATGAGAATATCTAGGTATGATCATGTATATAGGCATCACGTCCGAGACAAGTAGACCGACTCCTGCCTGCATCTACTACTATTACTCCACTCATCGACCGCTATCCAGCATGCATCTAGAGTATTAAGTTAAAAACAGAGTAACGCCTTAAGCAAGATGACATGATGTAGAGGGATAGACTCATGCAATATGAAGAAAACCCCATCTTGTTATCCTCGATGGCAACAATACAATACGTGCCTTGCTGCCCTTACTGTCACCGGGAAAGGACACCGCAAGATTGAACCCAAAGCTAAGCACTTCTCCCATTGCAAGAAAGATCAATCTAGTAGGCCAAACCAAACTGATAATTCGAAGAGACTTGCAAAGATAACCAATCATACATAAAAGAATTCAGAGAAGATTCAAATATTATTCATAGATTGACTGGATCATAAACCCACAATTCATCGGTCTCAACAAACACACCGCAAAAAGAAGATTACATCGGATAGATCTCCACAAGAGAGGGGGAGAACATTGTATTGAGATCCAAAAAGAGAGAAGAAGCCATCTAGCTACTAACTATGGACCCGTAGGTCTTAAGTAAACTACTCACACTTCATCGGAAGGGCTATCGTGTTGATGTAGAAGCCCTCCGTGATCGATGCCCCCTCCGGCAGAGCTCCGGAATAGGCCCAAAGATGGGATCTCGTGGATACAGAAAGTTGCGGCGGTGGAATTAGGGTTTTGGCTCCGTCTCTGATCGTTCGGAGGTACGTGGGTATATATAGGAGGAAGAAGTACGTCGGTGGAGCAACAGGGGGCCCACGAGGGTGGAGGGCGCGCTTGGGGGGGGGGTAGGCGTGCCCCTACCTCGTGACCTCCTGTTACGTGGCTTGACGTAGGGTCCAAGTCTCCTGAGTTGTATTCGATGAGAAAATCACGTTCCCGAAGGTTTCATTCCGTTTGGACTCCGTTTGATATTCCTTTTCTTCGAAACCCTAAAACAGGCAAAAAACATCAATTCTGGGATGGGCCTCCGGTTAATAGGTTAGTCCCAAAAATAATATAAAAGTGGATAATAAAGCCCAATAATGTCCAAAACAGTAGATAATATAGCATGGAGCAATCAAAAATTATAGATACATTGGAGACGTATCAGTTGTCAATCCCTTCACGGTCACTTACGAGAGTGAGATCTGATAGAGATAATAAGATAAATATTTTTGGTATTTTTATGGTATAGATTGGAAACTAAAGATTGCAAAATAAACAACGATAGAAATAGCAAGTTGATAGGAAAATAATATGATGGAAGATAGACCCGGGCCATAGGTTTCACTAGTGGCTTCTCTCAAGATAGCAAATTCTATGGTGGGTGAAACAAATTACTGTCGAGCAGTTGATAGAAAAGCGCATAGTTATGAGAATATCTAGGCATGATCATGTACATAGGCATCACGTCCGCGACAAGTAGACTGAAAGATTCTGCATCTACTACTATTACTCCACACATCGACCGCTATCCAGCATGCATCTAGAGTATTAAGTTCATAAGAACAGAGTAACACATTAGGCAAGAGGACCTGATGTAGAGGTATAAACCCAAGCAATATGATATAAACCCATCTTTTTATCCTCGATGGCAACAATACAATACGTGCCTTGATGCCCCTGCTGTCACTGGGAAAGGACACCGCAAGATTGAACCCAAAGCTAAGCACTTCTCCCATTGCAAAAAAGATCAATCTAGTAGGCCAAACCAAACTGATAATTAGAAGAGACTTGCAAAGGTATTAAATCATGCATAAAAGAATTCAGAGAAGAATCAAATATTATTCATAGATAATCTACCCACAATTCATCGGATCTCGACAAACACACCGCAAAAAGAATTACATCGAATAGATCTCCAAGAGAATCAAGGAGAACTTTGTATGGAGATCCAAAGAGAGAGAGAAGAAGCCATCTAGCTAATAACTATGGACCCGAAGGTCTGTGGTAAACTACTCACACATCATCGGAGAGGCTATGGTGTTGATGTATAAGCCCTCCGTGATCGATACCCAATCCGGCGGAGCACCGGAAAAGGCCCAAAGATGGGATCTCACGGGCACAGAAGGTTGTGGCGGTGGAAATAGGGTTTCGTCGTGCTCTCGGATGTTTTCGGGGTATATGAGTATATATAAGCGAAAGAAGTAGGTCAGCGGAGCCACGAGGGGCCCATGAGGGTGGGGGCGCGCCTACCCCCCTAGGCGCGCCCTCCTACCTCGTGGCCGCCTCGTTGCTTCCTTGACGTCCACTCCAAGTCTCCTGGATTGCGTTTGTTCCAAAAATAACTCCCCCGAAGGTTTCATTCCGTTTGGATTCCGTTTGATATTCCTTTTCTGGGAAACACTAAAATAGGCAAAATAACAACAATTTGCACTGGGCCTTTGGTTAGTAGGTTAGTCCCAAAAATATTATAAAAAGGTATATTAAAGCCCATTAAACATCCAAAACAGATAATATAATAGCATGGAACAATCAAAAAATTTAGATATGTTGGAGACGTATGAAGCATCCCCAAGCTTAATTCCTGCTCGTCCTCGAGCAGGTAAATGATAAAATCAGAATTTCTGATGTGGAATGCTACCTAGCATAATTCTCAATGTAATTTTCTTTATTGTGGCTTGAATGTTCAGATCCGAAAGATTCAAGACAAAAGTTTAATATTGACATAAAAATAATAATACTTCAAGCATACTAACGAAGCAATCATGTCTTCTCAAAATAACATGGTCAAAGAAATTTATACCTACAAAATCATATAGTCTGGCTATGCTCTATCTTCATCACACAAAGTATTTAATCATACACAAAGTACCACGCGCATGCTCCTAGGGGGATAGATTGGTAAGAAAAGACCATCGCTCGTCCCCGACTGCCACTCATAAGGAAGACAATCAATAAATAAATCATGCTCCGACTTCATCACATAACGGTTCACCATACGTGCATGCTACGGGAATCACAAACTTTAACACAAGTATCTCTCAAATTCACAACTACTCAACTAGCATGACTCTAATATTACCATCTTCATATCTCAAAGCAATCATCAAGTATCAAACTTCTCATAGTATTCAATGCACTTTTTATGAAAGTTTTTATTATACCCATCTTGGATGCCTATCACATTAGGACTAATTTTATAACCAAAGCAAATTACCATGATGTTCTATAAGACTCTCAAAATAATATAAGTGAATCATGTGAGATCAATAGTTTCTATAAAATAAAACCACCACAGTGCTCTTAAAAAGATATAAGTGAAGCACTAGAGCAAAACTATCTAGCTCAAAAGATATGAGTGAAGCACATAGAGTATTCTAATAAATTCCGATTAATGTGTGTCTCTCAAAAAGGTGTGTACAGCAAGTATGATTGTGGTAAACTAATAAGCAAAGACTCAAATCATACAAGACGCTCCAAGCAAAACACATATCATGTGGTGAATAAAAATATAGCATCAAGTAAAGTTACCGATAGACGAAGACGAAAAAGGGGATGCCTTCCGGGGCATCCCCAAGCTTAGGCTTTTGGTTGTCCTTGAATTTTACCTTGGGATGCCTTGGGCATCCTCAAGCTTAGGCTCTTGCCACTCCTTGTTCCAAAATCCATCAAATCTTTACCCACAACTTGAAAACTTCACAACACAAAACTCAACAGAAAATCTCATGAGCTCCGTTAGTATAAGAAAACAAACCACCACTTCAAAGTACTGTAATTAACTCATTCTTTATTTATATTGGTGTTAAACCTACTGTATTCCAACTTATCTATGGTTCATACCCCCCGATACTAGCCATAGATTCATCAAAATAAGCAAACAACACACGAAAAACAGAATCTGTCAAAAACAGAATAGTCTGTAGTATTCTGTAGGTTTAGAATACTTCTGCAACCCCAAAAATTCTGAAATAAATTGGTGGATGTGAGGAATTTGTCTATTAATGATCTGCAAAAATAATCAACCTAATCTCACTCTCCAGTAAAAAATGGCAGCTAATCTCCTGAGCGCTAAAGTTTCTGTTTTTTACAGCAAGATCGCAAAGACTTCCCCCAAGTCTTCCCAAAGGTTTTACTTGGCACAAACACTAATTAAAAACATAAAACCACATCTAAACAAAATCTAGATGAATTATTTATTACTAAACAGGAACAAAAAAACAAGAAACAAAAATAAAATTGGGTTGCCTCCCAACAAGCGCTATCATTTAACGCCCCTAGCTAGGCATAATAGCAAGAATAGATCTAGGTATTGCCATGATAACAATAAGGTAAATCGCGAAAAATCATCTCATACTCCCTACGTTCAGAAGCAAGCTTTCTTTGTGGCAAGCAAAAGTAATAAAAAGGGCTAAATTTAATGGGACAAAAGTCCCCAAGATCAAGCTCGGGAGGTATTGGTTCCTCCTTTGGCCCCTCATATTGCACAACCAATTCATCATTATAAGCATTCTTTTGAAAAAAAGTCATGAGCCTTTGTTCAAGGGAAAAACCTAACCCATTGTTCTGGATAGCAAAATTATCATTAAGTTCAGAGATCCTGTCAACAAGAACATCAGTAGGAACCTTTTTTCTAAGGTTTTCATTAAAAGCAACATGATCTAAAGATCGTAAGCGGATTATGTCCTCTTGATAAAAAAGGATTGCTTCTATGGGAGGACGGCCGTCATCCACCCTATAATGTGAAAAAAATTCATTGGCCTCTTTTATTATAAATCTGAACTCATGAGCTAAAAAGATGGTAGCTGCTCGCTTAACAGAAGAATGCTCAATATTAGAAAATTCTAGAAAAATCCTTTGTATGCAAGGATGCATATGGATAAATTGTCTTTCAAGTTCAGCCACGAGCAAAGATATAGCATCTGCAAGACTACTAGTTTTATGAAGAATACACCCATTCATGGTGGGCAAAGCACCGACACAAGTAAAGAAATCCTGAATAACTCCTTTTCCAATAATATTACCACTACCGATCGAAAACTTTTTAGTGTGTAAAATAGTAGTTTCTTCATGAGGATAATCAAAAGCATCAATGTTTCCCCCTTCGTTACTACTATCCTTTCCGATGATAACCTCCCCAGTTTCAGACATGATGGCAACTAAATGAACTAGAATGAACACACAAAGGGCAAGTGAAAAGGAGATGAACGAAAAAGAGGCGAACGGAAAAGAGGGCGAATAAAATGGCGAGGGTGAAGTGGGGGAGAGGAAAACGAGAGGCAAATGGCAAATAATGTAATGCGGGAGATAACAGTTTGTGATGGGTACTTGGTATGTCTTGACTTGTGTGTAGATCTCCCCGGCAACAGCGCTAGAAATGGCTAGTTGCTGGGAGATCAAATCTTGAATTGACTTGGTGCAACCTGCCCGGCAACGGCGTGAGAAATCCTTCTTGCTACCTCTTGAGCATGCGTTGGTTTTCCCTTGAAGAGGAAAGGGTGATGCAGCAAAGTAGCATAAGTATTTCCCTCAATTTTTGAGAACCAAGGTATCAATCCAGTAGGAGGTAACACGCAAGTCGCCTAGTACCCGCACAAACAAACAAGAACCTCGAACCAATGCGATAAAGGGGTTGTCAATCCCTTCACGGTCACTTACGAGAGTGAGATTTGATAGAGATAATAAGATAAATATTTTTGGTATTTTTATGGTATAGATTGGAAAATAAAATTGCAAAATAAACAACGATAGAAATAACAAGTTGATAGGAAAATAATATGATGGAAGATAGACCCAGGGGCCATAGGTTTCACTAGTGGCTTCTCTCAAGATAGCAAATTCTACGGTGGGTGAACAAATTACTGTTGAGAAATTGATAGAAAAGCGCATAGTTATGAGAATATCTAGGCATGATCATGTATATAGGCATCACGTCTGCGACAAGTAGACCGAAACAATTCTGCATCTACTACTATTACTCCACGCGTCGACCACTATCCAGCATGCATCTAGAGTATTAAGTTCATAAGAACAAAGTAACGCATTAGGCAAGATGACATGATGTGGAGGGATAAACTCAAGCAATATGATATAAACCCCATATTTTTATCCTCGATGGAAACAATACAATACGTGCCCTGCTGCCCCTGCTGTCACTGGGAAAGGACACCGCAAGATTGAACCCAAAGCTAAGCACTTCTACCATTGCAAGAAAGATCAATCTAGTAGGCCAAACCAAATTGATAATTTGAAGAGACTTGTAAAGATATTAAATCATGCATAAAAGAATTCAGAGAAGAATCAAATATTGTTCATAGATAATCTTGATCATAAACCCACAATTCATCGGATCTCGACAAACACACCGCAAAAAGAATTACATCAAATAGATCTCCAAGAGAATCGAGGAGAACTTTGTATTGAGATCCAAAGAGAGAGAAGAAGCCATCTAGCTAATAACTATGGACCCGAAGGTCTATGGTAAACTACTCACACATCATGAAAGAGGCTATGGCGTTGATGTAGAAGCCCTCCTTGATCGATTCCCCCTCCGGCGGAGCGCCAGAAAGGCACCAAGATGTGATCTCACGGGTACAGAAGGTTACAGCGGTGGAAATAGGGTTTCGTGGTGCTCTTGGATGTTTTCGGGGTATATGAGTATATATAGGCGAAAGAAGTATGTCAGCGGAGCCACGAGGGGCCCATGAGGGTGGTAGGCGCGCCCTCCTACCTCGTGGCCGCCTCGTTGCTTCCTTGACCTCCAAGTCTCAATGATTGCGTTTGTTCCAAAATTAACTCTCCTGAAGGTTTCATTCCGTTTGGATTCCGTTTGATATTCTTTTCTGCGAAACACTGAAATAGGAAAAAAACAGCAATTTGCACTGGGACTTTGGTTAGTAAGTTAGTCCCAAAAATAATATAAAAAGGTATATTAAAGCCCATTAAACGTCCAAAACAGATAATATAATAGCATGGAACAATAAAAAATTATAGATCTGTTGGAGACGTATCAAACAGTTATTTTGGAACCAACAATATAAGGTATGAACTTATCACATGCAAATACAACTGCTAAATATTCTTTTTCACTAGTAGCATAATTTCTTTGGGCACTGTCTAGAGTCTTACTAGCATACTGAATAACATTTAATTTCTTATCAATCTTTGTCCTAGAACACCACCAACAGCATAATCACTAGCATCACACATAATTTCAAAGGGTAAATTCCAATCAGGTGGCTGAACAATAGGTGCAGAAATCAAGGCCTTCTTAAGTATTTCAAATGCTTCTACATAATCACCATTAAAAAACCTAAGGAACATCTTTTTGTAAGAGATTAGTGAGATGCCTAGAAATTTTAGAGAAGTCCTTAATAAACCTCCTATAGAAACCGACATGACCTAGGAAACTTCTTATGCCTTTGATATCTTTAGGACACGACATCTTTTCAATAGCCTCTACTTTAGCTTTACCAACTTCAATACCTCTTTCAGAAATTTTAAGCCCAATACAATACCTTCATTAATCATAAAGTGGCACTTCTCCCAATGCAATACAAGATTAGTTTCTTCACATCTCTACAAAACTCGATCAAGGTTGCTTAAGCAATCATCAAAAGAAGTTCCATAAATGGAGAAATCATCCATGAAAACCTCAACAATCTTTTCACAAAAGTCAGAGAATATAGCAGTCATACATCTTTGAAAGGTAGCCGGTGCATTGCATAAACCAAAAGGCATACTGATGTCTACTACGCAACTGTATCCTTGTAGACGTTGTTGGGCCTCCAAGTGCAGAGTTTTGTAGGATAGTAGCAAATTTCCCTCAAGTGGATGACCTAAGGTTTATCAATCCGTGGGAGGCATAGGATGAAGATGGTCTCTCTCAAACAACCCTGCAACCAAATAACAAAGAGTCTCTTGTGTCCCCAACACACCTAATACAATGGTAAATTGTATAGGTGCACTAGTTCGGCGAAGAGATGGTGATACAAGTGCAATATGGATGGTAGATATAGGTTTTTGTAATCTGAAAATATAAAAACATCAAGGTAAATAGTAGTATAAGTGAGCGAAAATGGTATTGCAATGCTTGAAAACAAGGCCTAGGGTTCATAATTTCACTAGTGCAAGTTCTCTCAGCAATGATAACATAATTGGATCATATAACAACCCCTCAACGTGCAATAAAGAGTCACTCCAAAGTCACGAATAGCGGAGAACAAACAAAGAGATTATTGTAGGGTACGAAACCACCTCAAAGTTATTCTTTTTGATCGATCTATTGGGCTATTCCTATAAGTGTCACAAACAGCCCTAGAGTTCGTCCTAAAATAACACCTTAAGACACACATCAACCAAAACCCTAATGTCACCTAGATACTCCAATGTCACCACAAGTATCCGCGGGTTCGATTATACGATATGCATCACACAATCTCAGATTCATCTATTCAAACCAACACAAAGAACTTCCAAGAGTGCCCCAAAGTTTGTATTGGAGATTCAAGACAAAAACGTGTGCCAACCCCTATGCATAAGTTCACAAGGTCACAGAACCCGCAAGTTGATCACCAAAACATACATCAAGTAGATCACATGAATATCCCATTGTCACCACAGATAAGCACATGCAAGACATACATCACCAAAACGTGTGCCAATCCTTAAAGACATAGTTTATACCGGAGAGTCAAGACGAAAACGTGTGCCAACCCCTATGCATAAGGTCACGGAACTTGCAAGTTGATCACCAAAACATACATCAAGTGGATCACGTGATATCCCATTGTCACCACAGATAAGCACATGCAAGACATACATCAAGTGTTCTCAAATCCTTAAAGACTCAATCTGATAAGATAACTTCAAAGGGAAAACTCAATCCATTACAAGAAGGTAGAGGGGAGAAACATCATAAGATCCAACTATAATAACAAAGCTCGCAGTACATCAAGATCGTGCCAAATCAAGAACACGAGAGAAAGAGAGAGAGAGATCAAACACATAGCTATTGGTACATACCCTCAGCACTGAGGGTGAACTACTCCCTCCTCATCATGGAGAGCACCGGGATGATGAAGATGGCCACCGGTGATGATTCCCCCCTCCGGCAGGGTGCCCAAACAGGGTCCCGATTGGTTTTTGGTGGCTACAGAGGCTTGCGGTGGCGAAACTTCCGATCTAGGTTCTGTTCTGGAGGTTTGGGGATATATAAGAGGTGTTGGCATCGAGAACAAGTCAAGGGAGTCCACAAGGGGCCCACAAGGTTGGAGGACGCGCCCTAGGGGGTGGGGGCACCCTCCACCCTTGTGGAGGCCTCGGCTCTCCTCTTGTGCATCTCCGGTACTCCTTGGGCTTCTTTTGGTCCAAAAACAATCATCGTAAAGTTTTAGGTCATTTAGGCTCCGTTTGATATTCCTTTTCTATAAAACTCAAAAACGAGGAAAAAAACAGAAACTGACACTGGGCTCTAGGTTAATAGGTTAGTCCCAAAAATCATACAAAATAGCATATAAATGCATATGAAACATCCAAGATAGATAATATAATAGCATGGAACAATAAAAAATATAGATATGTTGGAGACGTATCAAGCATCCCCAAGCTTAATTCCTGCTCGCCCTCGAGTAGGTAAATGATAAAAACAGAATTTTTGATGTGGAATGCTACCTAACATATTTATCCATGTAATTTTATTTATTGTGGCAAGAATATTCAGATCCATAAGATTCAAAACAAAAGTTTAATATTAACATAAAAAACAATAATACTTCAAGCGTACTAACAAGGCAATTATGTCTTCCCAAAATAACCTGGCCAAAGAAAGCTTATCCCTATAAAATCATATAGTATGGCTATGCTCCATCTTCATCACACAAAATATGCAAACCTTGCACAACCCCGATGACAAGCCAAGCAATTGTTTCATACTTTTGATGTTCTCAAACTTTTTCAACTTTCACGCAATACATGAGCGTGAGCCATGGACATAGCACTATAGGTGGAATAGAAGATGGTTGTGGAGAAGACAAAAAGAAGGAGATAGTCTCACATCAACTAGGCGTATCAACGGGCTATGGAGATGCCCATTAATAGATATCAATGTGAGAGAGTAGGGATTGCCATGCAACGGATGCACTAAAGCTCAAAACGAACACTAAGTGGGTGTGCATCCAACTTGCTTGCTCATGAAGACCTATGGCATTTTGAGAAAGCTCATCATTGGAATATACAAGCCAAGTTCTATAATGAAAATTCACACTAGCACTACAAAAAAGACACATCCTTGACATTTTGGGCCGAACGAATTTTTTTCCTGTCATACACACTTCTATAACGATAATTGTGACAAAACCCGGTATCATCATAGATGTGGTGGGGTCCTACTTATATGACAAAATATCATGACAGAAAATGGGTTTTCATCCTGGTCGGGCCGGAGACGCAGCTGCATGACATTCTTTGGGCCGTCCATGACAGAAAAAACCATGGTAGAAGTCCCGGCGAGGAAAATATCGGGGAGTTCCCGGTTACGGTGGGTGGTCGGGGGCCGAGCGATGCGTGTTTCTCTCATACGTACGCGTGTGTGTGCGAGGCGTTGCGCTCTAACTGAACCCGAGCGAGGCGTTGGGCTCTAACTGAACCCGAGCGATTGCATTGCAGTCTATGTGTTACTGAACCCGAGTGATCGATCGATCCCTAGCTGTTAACTGAACCCGAGTGATTCCTTCGCTACTGCTGCTAACTGAAGCCGATCGATGCTGCCTTTGGACGAACAGTGAGCGTTGTTGGGGGGGTTTGGATGAACAGTTCCCGGTGGGGGTTGGATGAACAGAAACCCATGGTAGTAGAGGCCGTTGCCGTTGGATGAACAGGACCCTAATCGATCGAGCCGATGGATGAACAAGACCCCGTGGAGGGAGGGATGAACAGGGCCCCATGGAGGGCTGGTTGAATAGTAGCTAGTGGAGGGCTGGTTGAACAGTAGCCGGTGGAGGGCTGGACGAACAGTAGCCCGTGGAGGGGTGGTTGAACGGGACCCCGTGGAGAGGGCTGGTTGAACAGTAGTCGGTGGAGGAGCGCGCGGTGGAGGCTGGATGAACAGGAGCCCATGGATGAACAGTCATAGGTGGAGGCTGGAGGAGGTCGACGGTGGATGAACAGTAGTCCGTGGAGGCAGTCGATGGTGGATGAACAGTAGCCTGTGGAGGCAGTCGACGGTGGAGATGAACAGTATCCTGTGGAGTCCCATTTTGCGGTACCCCACACCCCTCCCGATGAACGGGACCCTGTTTCGACCATAGCGCTCCAACACAAGTCTGTTTCCTCCGTTTTGTGGTAGGCCACACCCCTCCCGATCAACAGGACCCCGTTTCGACCGTAGGAGGTCCAAGAGAAGTCCGTTTCCTCTGTTTTGCGGTACGCCAGACCCTCCCGATGAACAGGATCCTGTTTCGACCGTGGCCGGTCGAACACAAGGCCATTTCCTCCGTTCTGCGGTACGCCAGGCCTCGTTTCCATCGGTTGTTCCATCCAAGCCGGTTGGCTCCCGATGAACAGCATGTGTTCTGTTGCCTCCCAATGAACACGACACATTATGTTGCCTCCCCATGAACACACCGACGACGCAGTTTCTCCGTTCCGACCCAGCCATGTACAGGAGCCCTGGCCGTATGTATGCACGAGTAGGCGTTCGAGACCTCGTCTGTATGTACGTACGTGGCCGTATTTACTTTCTTGCACCATGGCCGATGTATGTACATGTACATGCTACATGCACGCCTCTACTACAACACGTGCACACACCTACTACGACACGTGCACGCCTCTACATCGACCAGTATGCACGTACATATTCACGACCAGAATGATAATGCTACGTACGCTTCGACCAGGTGGGTCCTGACTGTCAGGCACTTCCTTGTGTGCAAAGATGTAGCTGGTGGGTCCCAGCAATCAGCGGGATGAATCATTTTTTCGCGAAATACGGTGGCCCGTTCGGTGGGTCCCTGTTGTCAGGTGGAGGAATCATTATTTTCCGTGTAATGAGGCACTTCCTTGCTGCAGCCTCTCCACGTACAGTACTCTTCCGATGGAAGTCATTCGTTGACCACATTGACCATGCCGTGCTGAGAGCACCAAGGTGGTGGACGATGACAAGGCCTAGGAAGGGGATGAAGCGGAGCCGGGGAAGACGCGACAGTGGATGCCCACGTGGACAGGAGTACGAGGGTTCACTGGTTCGGCTGCGGTGTGAGGATGCTGTCGCCGGCCTGGCCAACGGTGGGAGTGGTAGGGGGCGGTGAGGCCTCCACGGCAGCACAGCCGGCCACGGGAGGCAGGAGCGGGCGGCATGACCGGCGCTGCTTTGCGCGGCTGGAGCAGGAAGACCAGAGGTTGAAGAATCACGACGGCCGCTGGATGGACATCGTACGGTCACTGCAGGTAGAATTGTTTATATTGGCTAAGTTGACAAAGCCCTTGGTACGCATGAACTTAGTAGGCCCACAGGTCAGCCTCCGAAACGGTGCACCCCAGATGTCAGGGGGGAGGAATCATTTTTTTGGCGGCTGAAGCTAGAATATCCGAGATTGAAGAAGAAGCACGGCATCCGTTGGATGGGCATCCAACAGACACTGCTGCTAGAACCGTGTTTTGAATATAAGTTGACAAAGCCTTGCATACGCGTCCAACTTACTTTTTTAGGAGACGCGTCAACTTAGTAGGCCCACAAGTGTCTGGCAGAGAACTTATAGCCCATTTGCGATTTGTAAGAATGTACATCCCATTTTTGAATTCTAATGGAATTTACTACAGCCCATTTACAGTTTGTTAAAAGTACATCCCATTTTGTAGCTAGGACAATGATTAATAATTTCAACCAACCGTTCAAAACAGAATTCAATAAAATTTCCAACATTTTGATGGGATCCGAAATATTTTTATCCCAAAATTTCTAGTCAGGTTAAATACAATTTCAATATAAATTTGTATTACGTAAAAATCCAACGAAACATTGCGCGTGCAACAATTAATGAAATTAAAATTTTCAAAATCCAAAATTAATATTTTATAAACTAATTACGTATTTGGTGCATTTTTTATAGTTACTGCCTGGTTTTTATAATTACATCCCATTTATTATTTCTTAAAGCCCATTTTCTTGTTAAGCCTAATGCATCCCTCCTCCTAGGAAAGATTTGCAGCCCAGTGGGGCGGAGAATAACAAGTTCACCCGGATTGTGTACAACTGTCGGCCCAGTTGCATTGCTGATGTTGAAAAAAAGGCCTGTATAGTACAATACAACCTTACATGGCTACTCAGCCCACATTCAGCGACGCTGGAAAGGCCCAAACAAGGCTTCTGTATAACTTTTTGAAGTCATTGAGCTCAATTAATAACTTAAGAAAAAAGTTAGAGTACAGTGGAACCTAATTAAAAGCTGTCACGAGCGAAGAAAAAATTCAACGGGTCCCACTTGTGTGTGTGTGTGTGTGTGCGTGTGTGTGTGTGTG
This sequence comes from Triticum aestivum, assembly GCF_018294505.1. Taxonomy (NCBI): domain Eukaryota; kingdom Viridiplantae; phylum Streptophyta; class Magnoliopsida; order Poales; family Poaceae; genus Triticum; species Triticum aestivum. The sequence continues at coordinate 443,345,155 of NC_057812.1, read as the reverse complement.
TGTTTGTGAGAGAGAGACCCATCGGTCGATGCTCGTAAATACATCTTTCAGCCATATGCATTGATGATGCTCAGTAAAAACTTATATAGTTGACACAATCATATAGAACATCATAACACACTGAACTTGCATACAAAAATTTCAAGCAGGCGGCACAATCAGGGTGGAAGCAGTAGATCGCTACGGGTAGGGCTATGTTGAAACCAACGAACTCGTACATAACGGTTCATCGTCTTTATAAATGACGGGGAAATATCTTGAATGATGTGTGTTGGTGTACAAAAGTAGGGGCCTTCTGTACCCCTTTACTTGTGCATGGGCAGTTGTAGCCATAGCTGTGACCACGCTTGGCGGGGAAGAGGAAGCGAAGATACAAGACTACCCGAGCAGCGCTGAAGCCAGAGGCGTGAATAGCAAAGGGACAAGATGGGTTTCCCTCGGCAAGAGCCTTGCTGGGAACGACCTACGCTGCCCCGGTGAAAGTGCAACTATCCACGGGTGGTTTTGGTAATTCCTAACAACATATAGCTCATTGAGCTAACATTATTCCAAGATTAATATTTCAGGAAAATCTCAATGAATGGCATGGCATGGATGAGGAAAGTGGATCCCTCAAAATTCTAAGAACAAAAAGTTTGGCTCAAGCTTCAAGATCAAGACTCTACATTTTATATTTTAGTGATCCAAGATCACATTGAGTCTATAGGAAAAGCCAATACTATCAAGGCGGGAAGAGGTGTTGCTTAATGGCTTGCTTGCTCAAAGTGCTTAGTGATATGCTCCAAAACCCTCAACTACCTTTCCACATCGACATATGACCTAAACCAAAAGTCAAACTCGGCCCCACCGATTCTTTCTATCCGGCGCCACCGAGTTTCAAATGTCATAGCCACTGCCACAAACCCTAGCAATTCGGTTTCACCGATAGGGATCTCGGTCTCACCGAGATGGGATTGTAATCTCTCTGTTTCCCTTCGTAACGTTTCGGTCTTACCGAGATGAGCGGTCGGTCCCACCGAGATTGCAATGTAAACTCTCTGTTTCCCTTTTGTAACATTTCGGTCTCACCGAGATGAGCGAATTGGTCCCACCGAGTTTACCTGACCAACTCTCTGGTTAGCTTATTACCAAAATCGGTCCCACCGAGTTTGTGTAATCGGTCACACCGAGATTACGTTATGCCCTAACCCTAACCATATCGGTCCTACCGAGTTGCATCTCAGTCCCACCGAAAATCCTAACGGTCACTAGGTTTGCTGAATCGGTCCGACCGAGTTTAACCATTCGGTCCCACCGAGTTTGGCAAATTGTGTGTAACGGTTAGATTCTGTGTGGAGGCTATATATACCCCTCCACCCACTCTTCATTCGTGGAGAGAGCCATCAGAACATACCTACACTTCCAATACACATTTTCTGAGAGAGAACCACCTACACTTGTGTTGAGGTCAAGATATTCCATTCCAACCATATGAATCTTGATCTCTAGCCTTCCCCAAGTTGCTTTCCACTCAAATCTTCTTTCCACCAAATCCAAATCCTGTGAGAGAGAGTTGAGTGTTGGGGAGACTATCATTTGAAGCACAAGAGCAAGGAGTTCATCATCAACACACCATTTGTTACTTCTTGGAGAGTGGTGTCTCCTAGATTGGCTAGGTGTCACTTGGGAGCCTCCGACAAGATTGTGGAGTTGAACCAAGGAGTTTGTAAGGGCAAGGAGATCGCCTACTTCGTGAAGATCTACCGCTAGTGAGGCAAGTCCTTCGTGGGCGACGGCCGTGATGGAATAGACAAGGTTGCTTCTTCGTGGACCCTTCGTGGGTGGAGCCCTCCGTGGACTCGCGCAACCGTTACCCTCCGTGGGTTGAAGTCTCCATCAACGTGGATGTACGATAGCACCACCTATCGGAACCACGACAAAAACATCCGTGTCTCCAATTGCGTTTGAATCCTCCAAACCCTTCCCTTTACATTCTTGCAAGTTGCATGCTTTACTTTCCGCTGCTCATATACTCTTTTGCATGCTTGCTTGAATTGTGTGGAGATTGCTTGACTTGTGCTAAGATAGCTAAAATCTGCCAAGAACTAAAATTGGGAAAAGGCTAGATTTTTATTTGGTCAAGTAGTCTAATCACCCCCCTCTAGACATACTTTCGATCCTACAAGTGGTATCAGAGCTTTGGTCTCCATTTGCTTTGATTTCCATAGCTTTTGGTGGTCATAGCCTTGGTTTCACAACCTAGGAGAGTATGGCGTCTAGCGAGGGAAATTATCACCGTAGAGGTCCTTACTTTGATGGTACTAATTTTGCTAGTTGGAAGCATAAGATGAAAATGCATATTCTTGGACATAACCCCGCCGTTTGGGCTATTGTGTGTGTTGGCTTGCAAGGTGAATTCTTTGATGGGAAGAACCAAATCGTGAAGCTACCGCGGATGAGTTGAAGATGCTACAATACAACGCTCAAGCTTGTGATATCCTCTTCAACGGATTGTGCCCCGAAGAATTCAACAAAATCAGCCGTCTTGAGAATGCAAAGGAAATTTGGGATACTTTGATTGACATGCATGAAGGTACCGACTCCGTCAAGGAATCCAAGTTGGATGTGCTTCAAAGTCAACTTGACAAGTTCAAAATGAAGGATGGTGAAGGTGTCGCTGAAATGTACTCTAGGCTTGCTCTTATCACAAATGAGATTGCCGGCTTAGGGAGTGAAGAGATGACCGATAGATTCATCATCAAGAAGATCCTAAGAGCCTTGGATGGAAAATATGATACCGTGTGCACATTGATCCAAATGATGCCCAATTACAAAGATCTCAAGCCAACGGAAGTCATCGGAAGAATTGTTGCTCATGAGATGTCACTCAAGGATAAAGAGGAACTTCACAACAAATCAAGTGGTGCTTACAAAGCCTCATGTGAAGCCCCCACATCATCGAGTGAGAAACAAACCTTCAATGAAGAATTGAGCTTAATGGTGAAGAACTTCAACAAGTTCTACAAGAGTAGAAGCAAAGAGAGAAGCTCCAAGTCAAGGTCCTACAATGACAAAAGATCTTCTAGTCGAGAGCGAAACTGCTACAATTGTGGAAGGCCCGGACACTATTCCAATGAGTGTACGACCCCCTACAAGAGAAGAGAAGATTCTCCCAAGAGAAGAAGTAGAAGAGAAGAATCACCATCTAGAGAAAGAAGGAGTAGAGATGATCGTTATGAACGAAGACCCTCACGGAGAAGCAAGGATTCGGAAAGAAAGGACAAGTCATCAAGGAGCTACACAAAACGAAGACATCAAGCTCATGTTGGTGAATGGGTATCCGGCTCCGACTCCGACAACCACTCCGAGAGAAGCTATCACTCCGACTCCGAATATACTCAAGATGAAGGTGTTGCCGGTCTAGCACTTGTGACAACCAACTCCTACGACATATTTGACTCACCAAATGAAGGAGTTGGAACATGCTTCATGGCTAAAGGCCCAAAGGTATCACACCCCGAGTATGTTGATTTCAATAGTGATGAAGATGACTTGTTAGGTGATGATGATTTACTTGTTGACAACTCTAGTGATGAATACTATGATGAAACGTCAATTAATCATGCTAATCAAGATAAAACGAATGACAATGATAAGGAGAAGATTGAGTCTCTAACTAAAGAACTAAACACTCTTAAGTTAGCTCATGAAACTATCTTAGGAGATCATCGAGAACTTTTAAGGACTCATGAGAAATTACGCTTTGAAAAGCTCAACCTTGAGCAAGAGCATGAGTTCTTAAAAGCAATCAATGATGATCTTCGCAAGAAAAGTTCTTCTTACATTGCCAAGCGTTTACTCTTATCCACTTACATGCCTCAAGTCAAGTCTAGTAACAAGAACAAGAAAGATTCTTCCTCTAGTAGTAACAATAATCATGCTAAATCCAATATTGTTGCTTCTAGTAGTTCTCTTGATTCCACTAATGATTCTCTTAGCCAAGTTACACTTGAGCAAGAAAATAGCTTATTGAAGGGAATTATAGAGAAAGGTGTTTACAAGAGCCTTGCCGGAAGTAAGCAATTCGAGGAAATTGTACGCAAGCAAGGAAGGCACCGGAAGAATCAAGGTGTTGGTTTTGAACGAAAGTTCAATGCCAATGGAGTTGAGTGGGAAGAAGATCAATACCCCAAGACGAAGTTTGTTCCTCAACAAGAGAAGTATGATCCTACTTCTCTCAAAGGGACACAAGCTCAAGATGATCTTCCACCACAAGACCACAAGCAAAAAGGCAAGGACAAGCTTCAAGAGGAAATTGATGCATTTGAAGAAGCTCCTAAGGCCTTGGTCAAGTGGGTTCCCAAGACTACTTCAAGTTCCACTTCATCAAGTACAACTACAACACCGAGGATTCCCATCAAGATGGTGTGGATCCCGAAGAAGAAGAACTAGAGAGTTCTTGAGGGTGACTCCGCCAACATACTTCACTCTTATCATCTTGGCAAGAACAAGTGCAATCAACTTCCACATCTTGCACTAGTTCAAGGAGTCACAAACCCTCTTGTTGGTAAGACAAGGGACAAGGTAACCTAAAAGCTTTCATAGACATCATCTTGTGTGTGCATCACTCTATGTCTATGGATATCCTTGTTTGTTCCTTGTGGGACTAACCCGTGTAGGTATTGAAAGTGCAACTCACTCCAATGGATAGCTCCAAATGATCTACATCAACATTGAGCATCCACATCTTCAACATCTACATGAAGTCATCATCGACAAAACCCAAGGTTAGTTCATCCCTCTTAGGGGGGATCTCACATCTAGGGGGAGCTTTACTCTAAGAATTGAGCTAAAGCAACTCTAATGGTGTGAACACAACAATGCTTTATGTAAAAGTGGTAACCCCACTTGTGCTTAAACGATGAGTATGACCTATGATCAAATGTTCTCATTTGACTCCTAAGTCAATATACTCATATATAGATGACCTAGTCATCGCAAATTGTTTGATAGATGCTAGAATTGGTTGTGCATGCTTTGCCACATATTTCAATTGCCATTTTATTGTGTGAGCATGTTGATTGCATATTTTACTCATTCGAGGACATCCACTTGTTGTTTTGATTGATTGGTTTTCTTTTTTGCCAAGTGGATGGACAAGAATGCCTAAGAACCCTCTCTAGCTATCTATGCTTTTCTCGTCTCAAACTCTATTCATGCTACATCACAAAATTTGATCAAGTCAGATTCGAACCACTCTGTGTGAGGAGCACTCGGAGTCCCCGATTCGTCATAGACTTAAACTTCCAAAACTTCTTTGTGCTTTTCGGTCTGACCGATTCCTCCATTTCGGTCATACCGAGATCACTAAGTCGATCTAGGTTTTCAATCTCGGTGCAACCGATTTGAACTTTTCGGTCACACCGAGTTTCTGTAACTGTCAACAGTTATGCATCTCGGTGCCACCGAGTTGTTCCACTCGGTCACACCGACAGGGTCGGGCTATATATACTCACGGGCAAAATTTTGGAAATTTCTCCGAAACCCCTTCGCCCGCGCATAGCTCGCTCTGCCTCCTGGGTCTCCGGATCGTCCTCCTCGTTGCCAGCCGCCTCCTGTCACTGGTCTCCGCCGCCGTCAACGGAATTCTTCCCCGCCGTTGCCGCCGTAGCGAGTTCATCGCCGAACTAGGGTATGGACTCGATCACAGTGCTATCCCCGTTCGATTCCTAGCACATTGTGTTCATTATGATCCTTACCATGATTGAAACGCTTCTATCCAGTCAAAACACTCCGTAGATTAGAGTTGAATCGAAAATTTAGGGTTAGGTTTCCGCCGAAACCATCTCGGACCCACCGGGTTGCAGAACTCGGTTCCACCGATTCGGCCAAGGCCATTGCACATGTGGTTCTCGGTCTGACCGAGAATTGCAAATCGGTGTGACCGAGTTCAGGACTTTGTGAAACCCTAGCAGTCTCGGTGCCACCGAACTGTGACTCGGTCTGACCGAGTTCACTAGTTTAGGTTCCAACAGCTGCTTCGGTATCACCGAGTTTGCAAATCGGTTGATCCGAAATGCTTTCTATGGAAAACTAAAACTAAGTTTTTGACTCATTCTTTTGCAAAAACCTCTGCATTTTGTGATGCTCATCCACTCTATCTCATCTATATCTATTCACAGGGTCTGCTGTCAGTGTTTGCAACATGTCTGACCAGAGTGACAGCCAGAACAGGTCAGAGGAGCAGGTTCACCTGAGTGAGGGCACTAGTCCCTCTAGCAGTTCAGATGATGGTAGCAGGAGCACCCCAAGCAATTTGCCAAAGGCTGCCACTAGAGCAAGCAAGAAGAAAACTTCAGAGTCTGAGGATGAAGACTATGTGGCCACTAAGGATGAGGCCACATCAAAGAAGAAAGTGGTTAAGAAGGAGTACAGCTCAGCTGCAGTTAAGCCAGGGATGAAGATCAAAAGGCCAGCAGGAAGACAACCAATGTCTAAGGCCAGAGCATCCTCTCAAGCATCTTTGGAATCTCAACCCAAAGAGCCTGCTGCAGAAGGAAAGAAAAGGAAGGAAAGGGTCAAGAAGACCATGGCCAGAGTGATTGGAAAGGCTTCCATGATGGAAGAAGAAGAGGAAGAAGAGGTTGCTGCACCAGCACCCAAGGCACAGAAGCTTATGGGTGATGCTATCAGGACAGGGGCTGCATCATCAAAGCCCAAAGAAGCACCCAAAGCTGCCTCCAAGCCCAAGACTGCACCAAAGAGAAATACCAGAAACATACCAGCTTCTGAGAAGAACAAGGCCCCAGTGCCTGAGACTGTTGCTGAAGAAGAAGATGAAGAGCATGTTCTGAGAAAATTGAAGCCAAAAATTCCAGACCACAATGATGCTCATCCTGTGGCTGAGAACATGAAGATCAGGAGAGACTCAGGACTGAGGAAATGGAGAGAGACAGATCCATATGCTACAGGAGAAGGACTGTTGTTGATTACAGGTTCCACACAAAGGAACATCAGGATTTCTATGAGACAATTTTGTTGGACAAGAAGCCTATAGTGTGTGATATGAGGTGGGTCAACTGGACCTACATGAAGGAAAATGAGGAACACTATCCTGGTGTGTTTGACAGCTTCCGTGCTTGCGGAGTTGCAGACTTTGTTGGGCAGAAGCTCACAAAGTGGAATGAGGAGCTCATAATGCAATTCTACTCCACAGCACACTTCTATCCAGATGGCAGAATAGTTTGGATGTCTGAAGGTACAAGATACCAATCAACTATTGAGGAATGGGACAATATGGTCAATGCCCCAAAGGAAAGTGAAGATGACTTGGATGTTTATGCCAAGAAAAAGATGGATCACAATTCTATGTCACAGATGTACAAGGAAATTCCTGAAGATGCTCTTGAGACTTTCAAGTTTGGGTCAGTCCATTTTCTTCTGTCAGGACTGCCAACGATCAACTGGACCCTAAGGCACACTCTTTTGCCCAAGTCAGGTGACCACAACATGATCAGAGGGCATGCAATTAACTTGCTACATATATTTGATGTGCCACAGAAGTTCAAGGTCATGAGCCTTATAGTTGAGACTATCAAGAGGACTGCAGCTGACCAGAAAAGAAGTTGTGGATATGCCCCATAGATCCAGGAATTGATAAACTCAAAGATGGGCACAAGAACATACTTGTTGGATAAGGAACACTTGCCTATCTATCTTGACTTCGAGGACAACCAAGTTGTGATGAATGAAGATGAACCCTCCTTAGTGCAAGCACAAACAAAGAAGGAGAAGGCAAGGAAAGAGAAGGCTGCCAAGATGCCAACTCAAGAGGAGGCATCTGAGTACTTTTTGAAAAGCAAGCAAGACCAGCTTGGTTACTTGATAGCATCATCTCTGAGGATTGAGAAGGGGTTGGCCACCCTAACTCAAAACCAGCAGAGCCTGGAAAGAATCATGGAACAAAAATTCTATGATTTAGATGTCAAAGTAACTGAGATTCAGTCAGTTGTGGAGCAGCTACAGGATGACATGCAGGAGAGGAAGGGCAGAACAACCACTGATGCATTTGCCAGAGTGCCTCGAGCTCAGAGATCAGCTGCAGTGCCTGTTCCAGACACCAGAGCCACGTCATCTGCACCAGCTACATCTTCAGTGCCACCAGCTCCAGCACCTACCCCATCAGCTCCATCTAGTTTGACTGAAGCCTTCGTCCTTGGAGTTCTTCGGACACCACCACCTGAAGACCAAGCCTGAGAGACGTTCTAGTGCTATGCATTTTCTATGAACTTTTTGGTAACTTGTTGCCAAAGGGGGAGAAAAATGTATAGATCATAGGCTTCGAGAGAGAGCGTTGCTTTTTTCTCTCTCTTGTCTTCTTGGTTGAACTTTGTTTGCTTTTGATTGCTTGAGATACTACACTATTATCTGTGAGACATTGATGATCACGTGGTTGATCATAAGCTACACTTATGCTTGTTAGATGATATTATCTTACTTATCCTTATATGATCATTCACTTTGCTTGGTGATGAGTGCATGTATTCAATTCTTATCATTTTGAGCGCTCCACCAAGATGTATGTGACATGGAAGAGTAACCCATGATCCTAACTCATTGTGCATTTGCAGTCCAAAGCAAATCTTAAGATATGCACAAATTTAGGGGGAGCTCTTGCTTTTCACATACTTCTCAAAGCGACGATATCTTTCACTCTTATTATCATTTGTCGAAGCTTTGATCTATATGTTGTCATCAATTACCAAAAAGGGGGAGATTGAAAGTGTAACTATCCCCGGTGGTTTTGGTAATTCCTAACAACATATAGCTCATTGAGCTAACACTATTCCAAGATTAATATTTTAGGAAAAGCTCAATGAATGGCATGGCATGGATGAGGAAAGTGGATCCCTCAAAATTCTGAGGATAATTTTTTTGGCTCAAGCTTCAAGATCAAGACTCTACATTTTATATTTTAGTGATCCAAGATCACATTGACTCTATAGGAAAAGCCAATACTATCAAGGAGGGATGAGGTGTTGCTTAATGGCTTGCTTGCTCAAAGTGCTTAGTGATATGCTCCAAAACCCTCAACTACCTTCCCACATCCACATATGACCTAAACCAAAAGTCAAACTCGGCCCCACCGACTCTTTCTATCCGGCGCCACTGAGTTTCAAATGTCATAGCCACTACCACAAACCCTAGGCAAATCGGTCTCACTGATAGGGATCTCGGTCTCACCGAGATGGGATTGTAATCTCTCTATTTCCCTTCGTAACGTTTCGGTCTTACCGAGATGAGCGATCGGTCCCACCGAGATTGCAATGTAAACTCTATGTTTCCCTTTTGTAACATTTCGGTCTCACCGAGATGAGCGAATTGGTCCCACCGAGTTTACCTGACCAACTCTCTGGTTAGCTTATTACCAAAATCGGTCCCACCGAGTTTTTGTAATCGGTCACACCTAGATTACGTTATGCCCTAACCCTAACCATATCGGTCCTATCGAGTTGCATCTCAGTCCCACTGAAAATCCTAACGGTCACTAGGTTTGCTGAATCGGTCTGGCCGAGTTTAACCATTCGGTCCCACCGAGTTAGGCAAATTGTGTGTAAAGGTTAGATTCTGTGTGGAGGCTATATATACCCCTCCACCCACTCTTCATTCGTAGAGAGAGCCATCAGAACATACCTACACTTCCAATACACATTTTCTGAGAGAGAACCACCTACACTTGTGTTGAGGTCAAGATATTCCACTCCAACCATATGAATCTTGATCTCTAGCCTTCCCCATGTTGCTTTCCACTCAATTCTTCTTTCCACCAAATCCAAATCCTGCGAGAGAGAGTTGAGTGTTGGGGAGACTATCATTTGAAGCACAAGAGCAAGGAGTTCATCATCAACACACCATTTGTTACTTCTTGCAGAGTGGTGTCTCCTAGATTGGCTAGGTGTCACTTGGGAGCCTCTGACAAGATTGTGGAGTTGAACCAAGGAGTTTGTAAGGGCAAGGAGATCACCTACTTCGTGAAGATCTACCACTAGTGAGGCAAGTCCTTCGTGGGCGACGACCGTGATGGAATAGACAAGGTTGCTTCTTCGTGGACCCTTCGTGAGTGGAGCCCTCCGTGGACTCGCACAACCGTTACCCTCCATGGGTTTAAGTCTCCATCAACGTGGATGTATGATAGCACCACCTATCGGAACCATGACAAAACATCCGTGTCTCCAATTGCGTTTGAATCCTCCAAACCCTTCCATTTACATTCTTGCAAGTTGCATGCTTTACTTTCCGTTGCTCATATACTCTTTTGCATGCTTGCTTGAATTGTGTGGAGATTGCTTGACTTGTGCTAAGATAGCTAAAATCTGCCAAGAACTAAAATTGGGAAAAGGCTAGATTTTTATTTGGTCAAGTAGTCTAATCACCCCCCCCCCTCTAGACATACTTTCGATCCTACACCCGGCAAGAGCCTTGCCGGTGCAACTTGCCCAACACCATCGAAACCGCCACCTTTGTGCCTGAGAATTATGACGCCATCGACGACGTAAAGACCAAGGCTCGGGAGCGCCTGCATGGTGGCATGTAGATCTTTGTGATGAACAAAGGCCTGAAAGACTAGACGAGAACCAGAAGACGAAGGCCCCCCGGCCAGACCCTTGCCGGGGACGCCACAAGACCCCGGCAAGACCCTTGCCGAGGACATCTGCGAGGTCACAACCAGGCCCGCACTTACCCAGGTTTCACTACCCCATGGCCGTTCCGGCGCAGCAGCCAGCCTGCCAACCAGGCACGCACCTACGTGGCAGCATGCAGCTCCTAGGCCAACTAGGCAAGCACCTGTGTGGTGGCATGCAGATCTTCGTGAAGACCCTGCCACCGCACCAGCACAGCAGCCAGCCAGCCAGCATGGCACTGCATGCCTCGTCAGCTTGGATGTGCGTCGAAGCGAGGCAAGGCGGCGACAGACGACACGAGCTTCGTTGTCGTCCCCGATAAAGTAAGAGGGCACGTCGGCAGCGCATTAAATGCATTTCTCCTACGGTTCCTGGAGATAGACTCGTACATTGTAGACACTTTCCACCTCCTGTGTGCCGCTGCGGCAGCCCTTTGACATATAAAAGGAGGCCCGAGGCGTAGCGAGGAGGGATTCAAACTTTTTGAGCTAGGGTGCACCACAGCTAGTTCAAGAACTCAAGAACACCAAATATACACCAAAGCCGGATTAGGGTATTATGCATCGCTTGCGTCCTGAACCTGGATACAAATTCCCCCGCGTTGATCTTCTAAACCCGCTCTTTCCATAGCCCCGCGCCCCGTTAACCGCAGTAGGGATTCCCTGTGATCCCATAGGTGTCGTTAACCCCGACATCTTTGGTGCGCCAGGTAGAGGGCGCAAGCTGTGAAAATATGGTTTGGAAGTTAGCGCATCGACTTCATCTTCACTATGGCCCCCAAGAAGAAGGGGATCACATCGATCGGGTCGTCCAGAGCCAGCTCGTCCGCACTAGCACGGGCGGGCGATGGAGTGGCCACGGACGGCGCCGGAGGCACGGACCATGAGCATCCACGACACTCTGGCAATCGAAGCCAGGCGAGCGGCGTCATTCGGGTCCAAGAAGACGAGCCACACACCGCTGGGCTCGGGGGCGGGGCTGCACTTCCCACGGGCGGCGCAGTGACTTCCCAGACGCCCCAGCCGGCGTCCGCTCTGCGACCTTCCTAGGCACTATGACGCCGGCGCCCCCAGGCACCACTGCGGGAAGAGCCCTATGCGTCACTCTCAGGACGCACCAGGTCGGCGTGTGCACCCGGACACTGACAAAGGCAGCGTGCGACCATGAGACCATGATAGATCTCCTTTTAACGTGGTTAGTAGTCGGAGCGGGTCACTGTCCACATAGCTTTCGCTGCCACCCATGCCAGCAGAAGTGCTGGCGCGCGTGAAACTGCTCCTCGACTTTCCTCCCGCTGCGGAGAAGCTCGACGAGTGGAGAGCCACCATCCGGAGCCTCATCAGCTTCGCCAACAAAGATGAACCGTAGTTAGCGGGACCCTCGTGCCGGTGTTCTGTAGAGCCGGTGCACGCCGGAGGTGGGAGGACTGGGGGTGCTGTGACCACGCTGCACTCTCCTTCCCCACGCCAGCAACAACAGCCGTCGGCTCATTAGGCCATCGCATGTGACAATGTTTCCGCGACATCATCCGACCCGCGAACCCACTGTGACCAACATTGAGTCCTTCGAGAGCGAGCTCAGGAAGACGCTCGAACCACCATCGAGGGACGGCGGGAAGCGTGCCAACAGTCAGATCGACGTGCGGGGCCTACTATGGACCACCCAGCACCGGGGAGCTCCGGCGACCTGCCTTACGAGGTGGGTTGCCCAGTGTCGGTGTCAAAATCCGTGGATCTCGGGTAGGGGGTCCCGAACTGTGCGTCTAAGGCGGATGGTAACAGGAGGCAGGGGACACGATGTTTTACCCAGGTTCGGGCCCTCTTGATGGAGGTAAAACCCTACGTCCTGCTTGATTATTCTTGATAATATGAGTAGTACAAGAGTTGATCTACCACGAGATCAGAGAGGCTAAACTCTAGAAGCTAGCCTATGGTATGATTGTATGTTGTCCTACGGACTAAAACCCTCCGGTTTATATAGACACCAGAGGGGGCTAGGGTTACACAGAGTCGGTTACAAGGAAGGAGATCTACATATCTGTATTGCCAAGCTTGCCTTCCACGCCAAGGAGAGTCCCATCCGGACACGGGACGAAGTCTTCAATCTTGTATTTTCATAGTCCAACAGTCCAGCCAAAGGATATAATCCGGCTGTCTGGATACCCCCTAATCCAGGACTCCCTCAGTAGCCCCTGAACCAGGCTTCAATGACGATGAGTCCGGCGCGCAGATTGTCTTCGGCATTGCAAGGCGGGTTCCTCCTCCAAATACTTCATAGAAGATTTTGAACACGAGGATCGTGTCCGGCTCTGCAAAATAAGTTCCACATATCACCGTAGAGGGAATAATATTTACACAAGTCTAATCTGCTAACGTTCCCCGTAGTGTGACATTACACCACAACCAGGTCTTTATTCGAATCGTTTTTCATAACCTGTCTCAGCGTGTTTCGCGAGGCGGTTTCCTTGGCACGTCTTGTCGAAGCAAAGATCGTGTCCCCTTATTACGGGATTCCCATTAATATGGACGTGGGTAACCCAGCCGCGCCATCAATTACGGCGCTTGGGGGATAAGCAAGTTTTACCAAGCTGGTGGGGGCGCATAGTTTTGTCCGCCCTTATAAAGGGATAAGGTCTCACCTTTTTCTACCCACGCCTTCTTCCTCCTTGCTCATCCATTCTCACGCACTCGAGCTCCAGCGCCCAAGTCCACATCCTTCTCCTCAACTCTCTCCAAACATGTCCGGAGCGGGAGGCAAGTGGATGCCCTCCTCTGTCATGGAGGGACACATCAAAAAACTACGTGGAGCCGGATACTTCGCCGCGGATATCACGCACCGGCTGCCAGCCGCGGGGCAGATCGTCCCTGCCCTAGAACCTCACGAGAGGGTGGTTTTCCTCCCCCACTTCGTCCGCGGACTGGGGTTTCCCCTCCATCCATTCGTCCACGGCCTTATGTTCTATTATGGGATGGACTTTCATGATCTGGCCCCGAATTTCATCCTCAACATCGCGGCGTTCATCGTCGTGTGCGAGGCCTTTCTCCGCATCCGGCCCCACTTCGGCCTATGGCTGAAGACCTTCAATATCAAGCTGAAGGTAGTAGGCGGCCAACAAGCGGAATGCGGCGGAGCCATGGTGGGCAAGATGCCCAACGTTACATGGCTCGAGGGCTCCTTCGTGGAGACCATAAAGGGGTGGCAATCGGGGTGGTTGTACATCACCAAGCCGCGCAACACCAACTAGGTGGCGGCCCCCGAGTTTCGATCCGGAATCCCCACGCGGCTCACTTTCTGGAAGGAGAAGGGCCTATCTTGGGGCTCATCGGTGGAGCTGGACAGACTCCAGAAGTGTATCCGGAACATGACAAGCAAGAAACTTAAGCTTGTCAACATAGTCCAGGTCATGCTCTTCCGCCGGATCCTCCCGTGTCAACAACGGGCTTTCAACTTATGGGAGTTCGACCCGGCCCAGCACCAGACTCTGCGCGAGCTCTTCGACACGATGCATAAGGACGTCTGGAAGGTGCTGTTCAAAGGCGCCGAGGTCCCCCTTCTCTTACCGAGGACCATGCGCTAAGCGTGAAGTGCCCTGCGAATCCGGTAAGCTCTGTACACCGGGTAGGGTATTTATTTCTCATAGCTTAACCATGTGCGGCGTCTGAGCTCCCATGCTTTTGATAGGACTTGGTGGAGACATCGGAGCAGATTAACTGTCCGGCCCCTTTGCCCGAAGACCCTGCAGACGCTCTCCTGACGGAGATGCGGACTCCGGCTCCTTATGAGGTGCCGGAGAAGACCAAGAAGAAGGCCACGGGAACCCGAAAGAGTTCCCGGCGCCAGGTGGTATCGGACACATCGTCCGATAACTCCGAGATGCACTCCTCCTATGAAAACGAGGAGAAGGAAGATGAAGATTCTCCCCCTCCAGCCGGGGGAGACAAGAAAAGGAAGGCCGCCCCAACCGGGGAGGCTGAAGGGTCCAAGAAGGGAAGCACTCTCCTTCCGGACTGCTCCACCACCGCCGCCGACGGCGAAGACGAGTGGCTGCTCAGGGCCAAGCCCCTGGCGAAGTCGTAAGTATTCAGATACCCGAGTAACTCATAGCATACTTTTGTTCCACTACTTCTCCTAACGTCAAATATGATTATGCAGTCCGCCCCAAGCCCGTATCAATGTATCCTCGTCGGATGGTTCCTTGGACTCATCGGACATGAATAATGATACACTTCCAACCGCCTCCTCTCCTTTCCCTACGGACAATGCCGAGGTATTGTCTCAAGGGGCACTGAGCCGGGGGGAGATCGACCTGGAGGCGCCTCAAGGCAACCTTCCAGACTCCGGGAGCAAAGGGAGCAAGGCTCCCAGGGGCTCCAAGTTCGGCCCTCAGCCGAACACCGCGCCGGAACCTCCAGTGGTTCCGGACTCGGGCAGGCAGCCCCCTTCCAAGAGGGGCAAGCCATCCGTGTCGGTGACCTCTGTCCATCCAGAGGCACCGGACGACCTGCTGGGAGCGCTTCGCGGCGCTTCCATCAACGAAGAGCACCGCACTATTATGAGTCCGGTGATCAAGAAGGTTCAGTCCGCCAAGAGCGGACTGACTGAAGCCTGTGCCAGCCTTCTAACAGGCTTTGAGGTAAGTATTTATAATATAGGAAAAATATTACCGCATAGACAGTAGCCCATGATGCTCTGTTTGGTGTTCACAAAGAAAAGACGAATAGAGGATCAAAT
Organism: Triticum aestivum; assembly: GCF_018294505.1. Lineage (NCBI taxonomy): Eukaryota > Viridiplantae > Streptophyta > Magnoliopsida > Poales > Poaceae > Triticum > Triticum aestivum. The sequence continues at coordinate 443,329,763 of NC_057812.1, read as the reverse complement.
AATATCTGCAGGAGTCTAATATAAGTATGTCTGTATGCGTATGCAGGCTTCGTTGCTGACCTCTGCCGCACAGACTGCGGAGGTCACCGCACTAAAGTAGAACCTCGAGCGGTCCGAGAAATAGCTCGGTCTTGCCAAGAGGCAGCTCGAGGAGAACAAAGGTAAGTAATTCCTTGTCTATATAAAAAAGAAAATGTGGTTGCAAAATGACAGGATCATCATGAATGTGCCAGGGGCCATGACCGAAGTGGCGACCCTGAAGCAAGCGTTGTTCGAGGCCGAAAACAAAGCGGCCAAGGAGCGCACCGAGCAGGAGAAACAAGAGGCACGGGTGGGCGAGGTGCAGCAAGAGCTCCAGGCTCTCGTGAAGAAACACGAGACTTTGGAGCTTGACTCGAAGACGTGAGAGTCCGAGCTTGTTGCGGCCCTCGAGAGCACAAAGTATGCCAAGGCTGAAGCCCAAAAGGTCCTCCAGGAAATTGAGGTGATGAGGAAGATAGCATCGGGTAAGGCATTCAATATGCAAAGCAAAGCATGTGAAAGTAAATTACTTGTTACTTACCCGAGTCCGGAGCTCTCCAGGAGCATTCGTAGATTTGCCCTGCAGCGTGTCGGATGCCACGAAATATTACTAGGCCGAGGAGGGAAGCTCGACGGAGAAGTTGTTCTGGTCTCAGTATACTGGTACCGAACACCCGATGCCTATGAGCGACCAGCTGAAGCAACTGGTCGAGCTACACAAGGCGGCCGAACAGGCCATGAGGGGCCTTATAGTCCAGATGTGGCTTGGCAACTCCCTTCCCAATAGCTACTTCGGCCTGGTGAGGCGGCTTGTGGACGCCTGCCCCCGGCTGGAAGTCATCAAGCGGTCCGTCTGCATCAAAGGTGCCTGCCGGGCTTTTGCCCGTGCAAAGGTGCACTAGGCCAAGATGGACGCCGAGAAGCTGGTGAAGGAGGGGCCGCCGCAGTGCAAGGAGCATCGCCAACCCGAAATGTATTATGAGGGTGTCCTGAAGGGTGCCCGTCTTGTTGCGGACGAGTGTGTGAAGGATGTAATTTTTGAATGAACTTGCTCGTGTGATCCTGTATTATGAAAACTTGTTCATATGCGCTATGCAATGCTTGTTTGAATTTAAAATATTACCTTCTGTGCAGCTGTTTATTAAATCTGAGAGATGGCCAGTCGTCGGCTTATGCCCCCATGCCCTGAGTGCTGGGATGTTCGGGATAAATCTGAGCACTCTTTTTCCCATTGTTGGGTCCTTCGAGGGAGGTGCTCAGCACAATGAACAAGACAATTGGACTATAATGCTTTATCACTCTCACTTAGCCATAGAAGTCTACAATTTTAAATTTTGGCGAAGCCCCTAGTATTCGGAAGGCCGAATTCGGGGCGCTATACACGCCTTAAGCCGGACAAAGCCGACCCCTCGCTCTAAGCGGCATAAGTCTTTAGGGACTCGAGACCTCTCGAACAGCGATCAGCTCTCACCTTATCATGATAGTCAGTTTTAGCTTTCTCTACTAATGTTCTTGCCCAGATGAACCGGGGCACAATCGCAGTAGTTCTCCCAGTGCTACCTTAGCCGATATAGCGGAACGTAAGGTACCAAAACATGGGAGCCGGGAAAACCCAACTATTGACCCGAGACATGATTCAGAGCTGATGCATATAATGCTATAAGTTCGAGGTGCCGCACTGTTGAAAGTGTTCGGACTTCTCATGCCGTATTATGGGGCACGCTTAAGACCCTGGCATATTGGCCGTACCAAAGTGTACGGGTGCTGAATGTTGTGAATGAATATATATATATATATATATATATATATATAAAAGAATAGAGAATGCAGTAATAGTCTAGTGCTATGCATTGTTTATTCAAAAAGGTGCATCGAAGCAGAATGATACAAGTAGTGCGATAAGCAAAAAGTAGGACTATTTGACATGTCCCCTCCAAGGGCAACCTGAGGAATGGTATTTAAAGCAAGTATTTCACTCATTTTCAGAGACCATCTGGAAGTTCCATGGTGCTACGTACCTTTCTGCCTCCTTGGTTGTTGCATCGTGTGTCCGGCAATCGTACTGCCGGACGGGGTTTCCAGAGATTAAAGTCCTGAAAGAGAGAAAAATAACAAGGCGGGAAGCCCCTAGTTCGGTTGAGCCGCGTCTTGGGGCGTGCCGTAGTCGTGTCCCCTCCCCACCTGTGCCCATGGTATTTTCAATGCGTAATTATGTACGCGTGGCACAGGTTTCGCTGTTTGGCTGGTACTGGGGTGGGGGCCGCATTGCTATGCGAGCTCGGAACGTGCCAGGCAGTCTTGTTGCCGATTACTCCGGGCGCGCTTGGAGGTGTCCGGGTCTTTAATCGCCAAACTGGTGGATTGCCTTAAGAGGCTGCTTTGCGCTTCTGCTGCAAGGGCCGCAGTGTGCTCCTCCGTGCGGAGAGAGCGCTCTGTGTTTCCATTGACTGTGATGACCCCCCGAGGTCCTGGCATCTTGAGCTTGATATATGCATAGTGCGGTACCGTGTTGAATCTCGCAAATGCGGTTCGCCCGAGCAGTGCATGATAGCCGCTGCGGAACGGGACTATATCGAAGATTAACTCCTCGCTTCGAAAGTTATCCAGGGATCTGAAGACCACTCCCAGTGTGATTGAACCTGTGCAATGGGCCTCTACACCTAGTATGACGCCTTTGAAGGTCGTTTTTGTGGGTTTGATCCTTGAGGGGTCTATACCCATTTTGCACACTGTGTCCTGATAAAGCAGGTTCAGGCTGCTGCCGCCGTCCATAAGGACTCGAGTGAGGTGAAATCCGTCGATGATTGGGTCTAGGACCAGTGCGGCGAATCCGCCATGACGGATACTAGTGGGGTGGTCCCTGCGATCGAAGGTGATCGAACAGGAGGACCATGGGTTGAACTTTGGGGCGACTGGCTCCAACGCATATACATCCCTTAACGCATGCTTCCGCTCCCTCTTGGGGATGTGGGTTGCGTATATCATGTTCACCGTCCGCACTTGTGGGGGGAACCCCTTCTGCCCTCCGATGTTCGGCTGCCGGGGCTCCTCCTCGTCATCGCTATGTAGCCCCTTATCTTTGTTTTTGGCGTTTAACTTGCCGGCCTGCTTGAACACCCAACATTCCCTGTTGGTGTGGTTGGCTGGCTTGTCGGGGGTGCCATGTATTTGGCATGAGCGATCGAGTATACGGTCCAACCTGGACAGGCCTGGAGTGCTTCTTTTGAATGGCTTTTTCCACTGACCGGGTTTAGAGCCTCTGAATCCGGCATTGACTGCCGTATCCTCGGTATTGTCGCTATTGACGCGGCGCTTATGTTTGTTGCGACGTGACCTGCCATTGCTATCCTTGGTATCTGAAGTACCGTGGTTCTTTGATATGTTATTGCTGTGAGCCAGCCAGCTGTCTTCTCCCGCGCAAAAGCGGGTCATGAGTGTCGTGAGGGATGCCATAGTTTTGGCTTTTCCTGACCAAGGTGCCGGGCGAGCCACTCGTCGCGGAGGTTGTGCTTAAAAGCTGCTAGGGCCTCTGCATCCGGACAGTCGACGATTTGATTTTTCTTTTATAGGAACCGTGTCCAGAATTGCCTAGCCGATTCCTCTGGCTGCTAAATTATGTGGCTCAAGTCATCGGCATCTGGTGGTCGCACATAAGTGCTCTGGAAGTTGTCGAGGAATGCAGCTTCCAGATCTTCCCAATAGCCAATGGATTCTGCTGGCAGGCTGTTGAGCCAATGCCGAGCTGGTCCTTTGAGCTTGAGTGGGAGGTATTTGATGGCGTGTAGATCTTCACCGCGGGCCATGTGGATGTGCAGGAGAAAGTCCTCGATCCATACCGCAGGATCTATTGTGCCGTCCTATGATTCGATATTTACAGGTTTGAAACCCTCTGGGATTTGGTGATCCATTACTTCATTTGTGAAGCATATGGGGTGTGCGGCGCCTCTGTAGTGGGCTATGTCGCGACGCAGCTCGAATGAGTCTTGTCCGCTGTGTTCGGCCCGGTCGGATTTGCTTTTACTGTATCCGGTGTGACGGTTATCGTCTCGCGTAGTGGCGCGCCCTCGTGATCCGTAGATCGATCTTGTGTGTTTTGCTTTGTCCTCCAATACGTCTTGCAGGTCTAGCGTGTTTCCCCGTGCCTTGTCATTTTTATTTGAGTGGCGTCGGGGTGCAGGCTGAGTTTTTGGCTGAAATGCCTCTCTGTCGCGGCCACGAGGTGGCCGATCAGCCGCGTCATATGCTGGAGATATAGGTTTTAATGCTTCCTCCTCCAGTCGGGGTAGCAACTTGCGCTTTGGGTAACTCTTGGAGGGGCGTTCGAGTTCATATTCCTCGGCCGCAAGGACTTCAGTCCATCTGTCAGCTAGCAAATCTTGATCAGCTTGAAGCTGCTGCTGCTTTTTCTTAAGGCTATTTGCCGTGGCTATAAGCCGGCGCTTGAAGCGCTCTTGCTCGGCTGGATCCTCCGGCACGACAAATTCGTCGTCGTTGAGGCTTGCCTCGTCTTCGGAGGGAGGCATGTAATTATCATCCTCCGCCTCTCCATCTGCCGCTCTCTCGAGAGGGCTGGCTTCTCCATCCTCCTGCTCTGAATCTTGCTGGAGGGGATTGTTGTCGTCTTCGGCACTGTCCGGAGTGCTATTATCTCCTGTGCCGGTGTCACCGATTTTTCTTTGGCGAGACTTAGAGTGGCGCCGCTGACGTTGGCGCTTGGGTTGCTTCTTGGAGGGGTCATCCTCCGTTGTCCCATCGCCATTGCCTTGTTTGGGTGTGTCCACCATGTATATATCATATGATGAGGTGGTTGTCCAGTGCCCTGTGGGTAGTGGTTCCTCTTCGTCTCCCGCATCGTCGTCCATACCGTCGATGTATTTGGAGTCGAAGTCGAGCATGTCGGTCAAAAATTGTCGACAGTGGCCACTAAGTGGGTGGTGGGTGGGCGGCGAATTTCTTCGTCATCCGCATCCCAATCCTGCCGAACATAGTTCGGCCATGACTCTCCTGACAGGGAGAGAGACCTTAATGAGTTCAGCATGTAGCCTAAGGGCGAGTGCCGAAAGATATCCACGGAGGTGAACTCCATTATCGGCGCCCAGTCAGATTCGATAGGCAAGGGCGCAGGCGGTTCGAAGTCCGTGGCCGGGGAAGAATCCGGCAATTTGGCATCACGACTCTCGTGAAGGGTAAGGTCGATACTCGGCTTGATTGCCGCTGAGAATGCGGCCTTCATGGCGAGGTCTATCCCCCCGTCCGTGGATGGCGCAATCGGCTCCGAATTGAGGGTCGGAGCGGTTGCCGGTGCGATCTCCTGCACACTGTCCGATGGTAGAGCTAAATCATGCTCATCGTGACCGTGCAGCGTACTCGGCAGGGGCTCGAATTCGTCGAAGATCAAGTCTCCGCGGATGTTGGCCGTGTAATTTAAGCTTCCAAACCTGACCTGGTGGCCAGGGGTGTAACTCTTGATCTGCTCCAAATGGCCAAGCGAGTTGGCCCGCAGTGCGAAGCCGCCAAATACACAGATCTGTCCGGGGAGAAAAGTCTCACCCTGGACTGCATTGCTATCGATGATCGAAGGAGCCATCAAGCCTAATGATGACAACACAGAGGAACCCTCAATGAAAGCACCAATGTCGGTGTCAAAACCGTCGGATCTCGGGTAGGGGGTCCGAACTGTGCGTCTAAGGCGGATGGTAACAGGAGGCAGGGGACACGATGTTTTACCCAGGTTCGGGCCCTCTTGATGGAGGTAAAACCCTACGTCCTGCTTGATTATTCTTGATAATATGAGTAGTACAAGAGTTGATCTACCACGAGATCAGAGAAGCTAAACCCTAGAAGCTAGACTATGGTATGATTGTATGTTGTCCTATGGACTAAAACCCTCCGGTTTATATGGACACCGGAGGGGGCTAGGGTTACACAGAGTCGGTTACAAGAAAGGAGATCTACATATCCGTATTGCCAAGCTTGCCTTCCACGCCAAGGAGAGTCCCATCCGGACACGGGACGAAGTCTTCAATCTTGTATTTTCATAGTCCAACAGTCCGGCCAAAGGATATAATCCGGTTGTCCGGATACCCCCTAATCCAGGACTCCCTCACCCAGCCTTTACCCGAGAGCTGCGACAGTTCCAGTGGCCCTCCCACCGCATGTTCAAGCCTGATATTGGGGAAAAGTACAACGACAAGACTCACCCATCGGAGTTCCTCAGCATCTACACCATTGTGATGCAAGCTGCCGGGGCTCGCGGCGACAAGGTGCTCGCTAAATTCTTTCGTTGGCGCTTAAACCCAACGTCATGTCATGGTCGATGCACCTGCCAGTGGATTCTATCTCTTGTTGGTCGGATCTGTGCCACGAGTTTGTTGGCGCCTTTATTGGAGGCCACCAAGCTCCTGGCCAGGCTAGTGATCTGCATGTTATCCCCCAGAAGGACGGTGAGACCCTCCGCAAATACATACAAAGGTTCAGCCGTGTATAGTACACCATCCTGGATGTTCACCCCGCCGCTGTCATCAGTGCATTCTATTAGAATGTATGCAACTGCAAGATGCGTGAAGAGCTGGCGATGAACAAGGTTAAGGATGTAGCCGAACTTTATGTTCTGGCTGATAGATGTACTCGGGTTGAGGAAGGAAGGAAGTACCCCGACGAGGACGCCGGCGCGGAAACCGACTCCACGGATGAAGACGCCGTCGCCCTGACGAAGAAGGGCCGACGCCGCAATAGGAAGCGCAAGGGCAAGACTGTGCTTACGTGATGATACTTAACTACTAGATACAATGCATAAAATTTAAAACGACCAATACTAAAACTAATAATCCCTCCTGGGGCCAGTATTCCAGCAGCCCCTCGCCAGCAGCTTCCTGGTGCATGGCGTCTTCCCAGTGCGGAGGCAGTACTCCGACTCCTCCACCTCGCAGTGCTTGACGTATCGATCTGCCTCTTGCTGGTGGACGCGGGCAGCCGATCTTGCCATTTCGTTGGGCGCTCACCGGAGCTCCTCGTCGGTGGCATGCTGGAGCTTATCGGCCTACCTCCATGCAGCGACGAGGCGCCCAGCGCCTATGACCTTCCTCGCGAAGTACCCGTCATCATACACCTCCTCGGCACGACGACGCGCCCGCCCCCAAAGCTCCGCCGCCTCCTTTTTCCAGGCGGCACCACGAGCTTCACAGGCCGCCTGGTGCCTGGCTTCCTACTGCGCCATCTCCTTCTTGAACGCCACTTTCCTGGCTTTCTTGGCAGGCGGCAGCGACTTCCAGAGACAAAGATTATACTGGCCCCAAAACCAATCCGAAGTTGGGGGGTCCGGCGCAACCTTGTCAGGCGACGCGTAGGGGTCCTCGTCGCTGCTAATCGAGTGAGTGTCCTCGGGGGGCGGCGACTCCTCGTCGGCGCGTGGGCAGACCGGCAGCGCCATGGCAGAGATTTGAGAGAGAGAGAGAGAGAGAGAGAGAAGGCGAGCAAGGGGATGATGTAGATGAAAATGCAGGAGGGACAACATGAGCAAGGTAGTATTTGATACGTCTCCAACGTATCTATAATTTTTTATTGTTCCATGCTATTATATTATCAACCTTGGATGTTTTATATGCATTTATATACTATTTTATATGATTTTTGGGACTAACCTATTAACCTAGAGCCCAGTACCAGTTCCTGTTTTTTCCTTGTTTTAGAGTATCGTAGAAAAGGAAAATCAAACGGAGTCCAATTGACCTGAAACTTCACGGAACTTATTTTTGGAAGGAAAGCAACCCGGGAGACTTGGAGTCCACGTAAGGGAAGCAACAAGGAAGCCATGAGGAAGGGGGCGCGCCCACCCCCCTGGGCGCGCCCTCCCCCCTCATGGTCCCCTCGTGGCTCCCCTGACGTACTTCTTCTGCCTATATATCTCCATATACCCTAAAAATATCCGGGAGCACAATAAATCGGGAGTTCCGCCGCCAGAAGCCTCCGTAGCCACCGAAAACCAATCTAGACCCGTTCCGGCACCCTGCCTGAGGGGGCAATCCCTCTCCGGTGGCCATCTTCATCATCCCGGTGCTCTCCATGACAAGGAGGTAGTAGTTCTCCCTCGGGGCTGAGGGTATGTACCAGTAGCTATGTGTTTGATCTCTCTCTCTCTCTCTCTCGTGTTCTTGAGGTGATACGATCTTGATGTATCGCGAGCTTTGCTATTATATTTGGATCCTATGATGTTTCTTCCCCCTCTACTCTCTTGTAATGGATTGAGTTTCCCCTTTGAAGTTATCTTATAGGATTGAGTCTTTAATGATTTGAGAACACTTGATGTATGTCTTGCCATGCGTATCTGTGGTGACAATGGGATATCACGTGATTCACTTGATGTATGTTTTGGTGATCAACTTGTGGGTTCCGCCCATGAACCTATGCATAGGGGTTGGCACACGTTTTCGTCGTGATTCTCTGGTAGAAACTTTGGGGCACTCTTTGAGGTCCTATGTGTTGGTTGAATAGATGAATCTGAGATTGTGTGACGCATATCGTATAACACACCCACGGATACTTGAGGTGACATTGGAGTATCTAGGTGACATTAGGGTTTTGGTTGATTTGTGTCTTAAGGTGTTATTCTAGTATGAACTCTAGGGCTGTTTGTGACACTTATAGGAATAGCCCAACGGATTGATTGGAAAGAATGACTTTGAGGTGGTTTCGTACCCTACCATAATCTCTTCGTTTGTTCTCCGCTATTATTGACTTTGGAGTGGCTCTTTGTTGCATGTTGAGGGATAGTTATGTGATCAAATTATGTTATTATTGTTGAGAGGACTTGCACTAGTGAAAGTATGAACCCTAGGCGTTGTTTCCTAGCATTGCAATACCGTTTATGCTTACTTTTATCATTAGTTACCTTGCTGTTTTTATATTTTCATATTACAAAAACTATTATTTACCATCCATATACCACTTGTATCACCATCTCTTCGCCGAACTAATGCACATATACAATTTACCATTGTATTGGGTGTGTTGGGGACACAAGAGACTCTTTATTATTTGGTTGCAGGGTTGCTTGAGAGAGACCATCTTCATCCTACGCCTCCTATGGATTGATAAACCTTAGGTCATTCACTTGAGGGAAATTTGCTACTGTCCTACAAACCTCTACACTTGGAGGCCCAACAACGTCTACAAGAAGAAGGTTGTGTAGTAGACATCAATACTTATTGGCGGCCGGAATCTATATCGATGGGGACAGTACACACGCCGGTCGTCGGAATTCACGAGTACTGTAGTTTGAATTGCACACAATTCCCGCAGCAAATCCGTGTGTGAACATAATAGCTGACGGTTTCCAATACAGAACTGTGTCTGATTAATGATCCCCACCAATCACCTACCAAACCTCGAGCCATGAGATAGAGTGCCAATCGTGTGGGGGCCAGTTGTCTTGCCAGATCTTTACATTTTCTTTTTTGAACACCAGATATTTACATCGTCTGATGATTTTTTAACTCGCACACAAGTACACAACAATATGATTTTTCAAACCATTTTTGTTAGGCGTTGCATGTATATGTAGTTCAAATTTGAATTATGGTCATTAAATGGTTAGAAAATCACTTAAGTGTCTTTAAAAGGTCAAATGACCCCTAAAAATTTCCAAAATTTCACATGACAGTTGTATTAGTGCACATTAAACATAGGAAAAAATTTGAAGGCCGTAAGAGGAAGTTATCTCCCGTCCGTCAGCAAACATGCATTGTTCCCTCTCGGAACCACGAACCTGTGAGTTGCTCCAGTTTGTGAGGCGTGTGTGTCCAAACTTTCGTCAAACAGGCCAATTTTTTTTTACCTCATCATCTTGGTGGCATGACATTAAATCAAGCAAGGTTTCATGTTTTTCTGATCATTTTTGATTTTTTTGGAATTAAAATGCCATGGCATGCACTCCATGCATGTGCCCATGCCTTAACACCAATATGTTTGAAATTTCCTTATAATTTACTGCACATGGAATTAATTCACACACAAGTACACAAAAATATGATTTTTCAAACCGTTTTAGTTAGGTGTTGCACGTAGATGTAGTTCAAGTTTGAATTATGGTCATTAAATGGTTAGAAAATCACTTAAATGTCTTTAGAAGGTCAAGCGACCCCTGAAATTTACCAAATTTTCACATGACAGTTGCACGTTAAACGTAGGAAAAAATTTGAAGGCCGTAAGAGGAAGCTATCTCCCGTTCGTCATCAAACATGCATTATTCCCTCTCAGAACCACGAACCTTCTAGCGAGTTGCTCCGGTTTATGAGGTGGGCGTGTGTCCAAACGTTCCTCAAACATGCCAATTTCTTTACCACATCATCTTGGTGGCATGACATTACATCAACGAAGGTTCATGTGTTTCTGATCATTTTTCTATTTTTTTGATTTAAAATGCCATGTCACTCCATGCATATGTATGCATGTGTCCATGTCATGAGACCAATATGTTTGAAAATTCTTTCTAATCTATACCTACTATTAAAGGGAATAGATATTCTTATTTTGGTTTAGTCCTTTTCGTTTGGTTTACACACGTGCACGTTAAGCGATCTGGGCCAGGTACTTGTATGTTGATGAGCCTTTTATGGGCTTTCATAGAGACCGTGAAAAATAATTGGGTCTAAATAAATCAACATTGTGGAAGGGAATAGGTATTCTTGGTTTGGTTTAGTCCTTTTCGTTAGGTTTACACACGTTAAGCGATCTGGGCCAGGTATTTGTGTGTTGATGGGCCTTTTATGGGCTTTCATAGAGACCATGAAAAATAATTGGGTCTAAATAAATCAACATTGTGGGAATTGAACATAGGACCTATGCGCCTTTCTATTTACTAATCCCAATTCACTCTAAATATACGAGTGGCAGTCATTATGTTTAGGGTGAGCTAATTAAACGAATGAGTTAATAAAGGAAGGATTGTGTGCCTAAATAGAATACTTAAACGGATGTGGCTAATTAAAGAAAGGATTATGGGTAAACTGGTGGAATAACTAAAAGAAAAATTGTGGTCTTAATAAATTCTACATGAAGGATTTGAGGTACTACCTCCGTCTCGGTCTATGAGTCATTCGTCTACTTCTAGGTCATCGATTTGAGGAATTAAATAAAAGTATATCACTAGATTTCTACACAGATGTAGTTTCTAAATATATATTTTTTGTCATATATAGGATGTGAGACATTATGCTTGCACCAAATATTAATTTTTCCCGTTGCAACGCACGGGCATATGTGATTAACTCGCACACAGGTACACATATATGATTTTTCAAACCGTTTTGGTTAGGCGTTGCATGTAGATGTAGTTCAAATTTGAATTACGGTCATTAAATGGTTAGAAATCACTTAAATGTCTTTAAAAGATCAAATGACCCTTAGAGTTTTCCAAAATTTCACATTACAGTTGTAGTAGTGCACGTTAGACATAGAAAAATTTGAAGGCCGTAAGAGGAAGCTATCTCTCGGAACCACGAACCTTCTAGCGAGTTGCTCCGGTTTGTGAGGGATGTGTGTCCAAACTTTTGTCGAACCTGCCAATTTCTTTACCACATCATCTTGGTGGCATGACATTACATCAACCAAGGTTTCATGTGTTTTTGATTTTTTTTTGAATTAAAATGCCATGCCACTCCATGCATATGTATTCATGCATATGTGTCCATGTCGTGATACAAATATGTTTGAAAATTCCTTCTAGTTTACTGCACATGGAATTAACTCACACACAAGTACACAAATATGATTTTTCAAACAGTTTTGGTTAGGCGTTGCATGTAGATGTAGTTCAATTTTGAACTACGGTCATTAAATGGCTATAAAATCACTTAAATGTCTTTAAAAGGTTAAATGACCCCTAGAATTTTCAAAAACTTCACATTACAGTTATAGTAGTGCATGTTAGACGTAGAAATAAAATTGAAGGCCGTAAGAGGAAGCTATCTCACATTCGTCATCAAACATGCATTGTTCCCTCTCGGAACCACGAGCCTTCTAGTGAGTTGCTCCGGTTTGTGAGGGGTGTGTGTCCAAACTTTCTTCAAACATGCCCATTTTTTTACCACACCATCTTGGTGGCATGACATTACATCAACCATGGTTTCATGTGTTTCTGATTTTTTTTACTTTTTGGAATTAAAATGCCATGTCACTCCATGCTTAATTGTGTCATAGCCGTTAGACTAATATGTTTAAAAATTCCTTCCAATCTACTGCACATGGAATTAAATCGCACACAAGTACATGAAATATGAGTTTTCAAACCATTATGGTTAGTTGTTGCATGTACATGTAGTTCAAATTTCAATTACGGTCATTAAATGGCTAGAAAATCACTTAAATGTCTTAGAAGGTCAAATGACCCCTGAATTTTTCCAAAATTTGACATGACAGTTGTATTAGTACTACAAAATTTCTCATTCATTTAAAAAAACACCATCCGTTGGCACTTTATTCCAAATTTGTCTTTCAAAGCTAATAAAAAATATCTACAACATCACACACAATTGGTTTATAGGAACCGTTTGCGATGAAAATATCTAGGTCTATTTAAGTCTCCCTCCTTAAGCTTCGTCGGCTCGTCTGCTCTAGTGCCGGCAACCCCCGAATCCATGAACCCCGATCCCCATTCCCGCACCCCCTTCTTGCAAAGATGACGCCGTGGAAACGCTTCATGAAGGCCCGTACAATGCCCCCCCCCCCCGAGCGTCGCCGCCTGTGCCGAGAGCGCGGCCGCCTACGCTGAGAGTGCCGCCGCATCAGCATTGAGCGCGGCCGCTTCCGCCGAGAGGGCGTCTGGGGCAACCGACAGGGCAGCTGCAGCAGCCAAGACGGTTGGAGTTGCTGCTGTGATGGCGGCTGCAAACGTCGAGAGTGCTCGAGCTGCCGTCCGTGTCGCTGATGTCACCCTGTCCCGGGTCGAGGCCATCCACGGCAAGATTGAGGATGCATGCTAAGATTTTCTAGGGCACCTCAGACTCCAGCATGCAACCCACGTTTGAAAAGGCGGCGGTGGCCATGGAGCACCTGGTTCCTCATGAGGTCACCAAGCGGGAGCTGGAGATGCAGGAGGCGGCGGAGATCGAGGAGTGCCGGGAGGAGGAGTTGTGCGTGGCCGAGGTCAAGGTAGAGAAGAGTCTGTCAGTCGAGGAATCGGTGGTGGAATACCAATGTGAGATGTGGCGCAGCCACTACTACGAGTACTACAACCTTGAGGGCGGCGCTGAGGACGAGAACGAGGACGCAGTCGACTTCAGCAGGGGGGACGCAGAGTCCACCAACGGCGGCATGTCGCCAGGACAAGTCATCAACGTCTCATCTCACACCGGCGATGCATAGGCCAGCACGGCCGCAGATTTTTAATTATGCGTACTTAGGCTTTGTTTTTAATGCTGGTCTTTTGTTAGAGCGGTGTTTAGGTCAACTGGCTCTGTGTAATTACTAAAATTGCTCGACTCAGTAAGTGTGGTCCGTCTGCTGTACGCTCTTTTGTATGCCCAAATTAGCAAGCGATATTAAATTATGCAATGACGTACCCGGGGAAATTTCCACCAAAATTTGAATTATCAAACTCATCCCATGCGCGTAAAGCAGAAGAATAATTTACGATGCACACAATCGTTCAAAGTGAATGGTCCGGCGGCACCGCGCGCGTTCAAACTGAATGTGCCCATGCCTTGAGACCAAATTTGAATTATCAAACTCATCCCATGTGCGTAAAGCAGAAGAATCATTTGCGATGCACACAATCGTTCAAAGTGAATGGTCCGGCGGCACCGCGCACAAAGTTTCCCTCCACATTTCCAAAATTTTGTCCTACCGCCAAAATATCTACCCCGCCCCCTTCCCCCCTTCCCCACCCCCTTTTCTCCCCGGCCACAAGTCACATTTCCCATGTTTCCTCCTTCCTCCCTTCCTTGCTAAGCTATAGCCGTTTTCTCGCTCTCGCCGTCTCGCATCCTACCGCTGGGGTCGCCATGGTCTTCTTTAAAGACATCTCCAGCAGTTCCTCCACCGACGACTACTCCTTCACCACCCGGGTATGCCTCTCTTCTCTCTCTCGGGCTATGACTTGGAATGAAGGATTTTTACCCGGAGGTTGATTTGAGTTGTTTTTTCCTCTTGTAGCTCCCTAAGACCATCAATGGCAACAAATGGAGCGGGGTGGCTGAAGATCTATCTGCTCGTTGTCACCATCAATCTCCATGCTTGAAGCTAGTTGCGTTTAATTCTGTGGACAATGGTAGGAAGTTTCTGGCATGTGCAGAGAAGGTTAGACCCTCTTTCATTGTTACAAATCATTTGTTAGATGTGATTCAGACACTGTCACGGTCCCAACCCATTCATATCACACCTTCAACCAAACGCATCCTAAGACAGTGTCACAGTTTGTACCTAGTATCTTAAATTGTTGCCATCTCATCAGCGGTGCCATTAGAAAATTATTTGGCACCACTTCAGCAGTTTGTGCAGCCAACTTTGGTCCACACATCCGAGCAGCCAAGCAGTAAAATACTAAATCTTTATGGCGTGAAGGAACTGGGCATCGGAGCAACTACGTGCTCCGGAGTCCGGGTCCCTGATTGTTTCCACTACATCGGCTCGTTAGTGCAGGGCACCGGTGCGAGATGTAGGAACAGTTGTCTTTACCCCAGTTTTGGCATACATAGTGGACGGCCTTAGTGCTATTAGTTCTATGTTACTAAATTTGTGCATGTACACACATGTTAGTATCAATTTGCTGTCATCCAAACACTGTCGCTATGCTGTTGCAGTTATATTTACCTTCCTCGTAAAATGTTCAATTTGTTATTTATTGTACATGAGTAAGAACTTGTAGCGTCATTGTAGTTAATTATAGCTTCTGATGTTCCAGAATTTGGTTGTTGTCTCAGTACCAATTATTTCCTTTGCACATTGATCTTTTTTAGAAGATATGCCATAAATAACATGTTTCTTCAGTTTTTCAAAATAAGCATTGGTGATTTTCTTTGTTGCTATAAACCCATTTCCCCTACAATTGTTACTGATCCAGTTTTAAATATTATCGGATGAACGGAAGTGTTCTTACTTGGAGTGGGTTGATCAAGAGTGGCCACAGTCTTTGAAGATGTGCCGAACGAAGCTCTAGAGCATGTATGAGGAAGAGAACACATGTAGGCTTAGAGAAAGTCCTGTCAACGCTGAAGCATATTTCAAGACGCGGGATAAAAAGTTGAAGGTGGAGAATGAGCTCATATTGTTTAAATCAGACTTTGCTAAGATGGTGTTGGCGAAGGAGGAGGCACTTTCCCAGTTGGCCCGTGCAAAACGGGTTCTTACTGAACTGAAAGCACAGGTGGATAAGACGAGTCTGGATGATCTCGATTAGGGAAATGAATATATTGTTCTTATGAAGTTGAACTAGCTATATGTTGTACTGTGATTTTTTCATCTAGCTACCGTACTGTGATGTTATAATATATTTATGTGCCTGATATGAAATTGGCAAACAGTTGTTCGATATGAAATGTGAATTTGCGTAATACTGGAATTATTAATTTTGTAAACTAATAAACCTGCTAAATGTGTCATAGATCTTTGCAAACGGTTCTAGCAGAAAAGCGCTTGCGATGGATAGCCCAATGCCACACAGTTTTCTTCATCAAATAGTGTGTGATATAGTTGATAAAAGAAAACAGTTAACCAAGGAAGACCGTGTGTGATAGTTACACCTTTCAGACACGAACCTACACATAAAACTGTGTGGGATGTACGTCCAAACGCAAATGTTTTCCCTGAATGACTGTGTGGGGTGTACATAAGAACGGAAACGTATTCCTTGGATTGACTGTGTGTGATATACATACGAACGGAAATGTTTTTCTGGGATTCACCGTGTGGTATGTACATATCTATGGAAATGATTTTCTAGGATTACCGTGTGGGATGTACATACCTACGGAAATGATTTTCTCGGATTATCGTGTGGGATGTACATACCTACGGAAATGATTGGGTTTCGATGCCTCGCCCGATCGCACACGGCCCCAGCATAGGTCCCAGGAGGGCCTATCCCCGACGATTTCTGGGTCATGTGGGAAGCACACCCTATCGCACACACTCACTTGGCGACGGTTCCAAATGCTGTCGCAGAAAGGGGTTAAAAACCGTTTTTTAGGACCAACGCGCACCAGTGCTTGTTCTTCAGCGAATTCAATCCGCCAAGAATTCAAACAAGTTGACGCCGAAGTGGGGAGGCCCTTATCGAGTAATACGAGTCACCAAGCCCGGCACAGTCCGCCTGGAGATCGAAGATGGCATTCCGGTGAGCAATTCCTGGAATATCGAACATCTTCGCAAGTTTTACCCCTAAGGCACGGTTGCCGAGAGGCAACCCCCATTTTATACTAGCCTTGCCAGCAAGGCATATAACCCTATGTACAGAGCCAGGTGCAGACCCTATGCGCAGTCATGGAAAGGAATCCCTTAGCACGTATAGTTTTCTATTGATTTCCATGTTTATGTACATACGTATATGCATGCTTGTCCGGGGTATTGTACTGCTTTTTGATTCCAAAAAATATCTGTGGACCGCCAAGGTTCCATGCTCTTGCCCTCTCTTCTTTCCAGCCACAACAAGGACACGCAATCCCGCCAAGGACCCGGTTCCGACGAGAAGCTGAGAAGACCGCCCGGCGAACCAAACAGATAAAGTTTACCTCTTGCCCATTCGTATTCGTAACCTGTGACTTTTGCATTAGAAAACCTCACCACTCCCCTTTAAAAAAACTTAGGTGCTCCCATTCCCGACACCGAACACTGCTTTGGTCGGAGTGGTTGTAGTAGCCCTTGCCAAAAGGAGGTGGACGGGGGGCTGGACCCTTTGTGTGTAACCCGACAGATGTGATTCTCCGGCAGGCGCAGAGGGTATCAGCAGGACAGCTTGCCGGGAGGACTCGCTTATTTACATTAAGGAGGCATTTCACCTCTGCATGAACGTACGCGTGCGCGGGTTTCCCGGCAAGGCTAATCTTTCTCGTTAACATGCTGATACAAGTACGAATGTTACAGGACACAAGCATGGGCTCGAGGGATTACATTGTCTAGAAATTGAGATTTGGCAAGTGCCTACAATTTAAAAGAAAGATAAGTGCCCTGTGATCTCCGTTCTTGCTCCTTTCCTCCCAGGTGCGGCAGGTGAAGGCAAAAAGGAGGCGACGAGGAACGTGCTGATTGAGAGCTTGACGAGGAAGACCCTCGGCAAGGCGTGTGGCCGAGGGAGGAGGGCGATGTGGTCAGTCGGAGTCGGAGTCCTCCCGCTTGATGCCCTCGTCGTTGCTGTCACTGTACTCCTCGTCACTCTCGCCCGAGGAGGAGGTTTCGTTGTCGGTGGAACTCTCCGCACAACACCTTAGGAGAGTTCCCAAGTGCCCAAAAACCTTGACGGCGAGCAGGCCGTTCTCCATCAAGTTGAAGTGGAGGATGAGCCCCTCCGATAGGCTATGGGCACAGGCGAAGGTTTTCCACCCGCGGCGGAGATACATGACATGAGGGGCGGGGAAGTCGACGTCGACCCGCATGCTGCCATTCCCGCAGCCCCTCATATGCAGCCTCAAGGCCTGTGGCGGGTCGACCTCCATCTCCCGAGCGAACGGAGTGGGAAGGCGAAGGTGGTCGTGCACTGGCTTATATAGCCTGATGAAGAACTCACGGGGCTGGTCCCCAACGTGGCCCTCCATTGGGGGAGGAGCCGCTGGCGGAGGCGCGGTCGGTGTGCCGCTCCGTCCTCCTCTCCCTCGAGCGCCATGGTGGCCTCGGCCACACCCCCTCCCTCCTCCTCTCGCAGCAGCCCCCGCCGCCATGAGCTCCTGGGGAGGGAGGGCGTGCTGTCGAGCAGAAGCCCTCATCGCTGCCGTTGAAGCGCCGATGTGACCTCTCGCCATGGCAAAGGGAAGGAAGGAGTCAGGCTAGAAGGAGATGAACGTTGAAGGATGCCATCTTTCTCCCCTTCTTATAGGGGGCGAGGCCGGGGCTCGCCCCCCCCCCCCCAGTCTAAGGGCAGCTGCCCCACTTGACCAATCCGGCCGCCAGAGGCACGGGGAATCTGTACCAACCCGCTGCTCCAATCAGCGACGACCGGGCTTCCCGCCTCGATGTTAAGGCTCGTTCCCTCCGTGTCCATCACCTACCCTCCATGAGGTATGAAAGACACGTGGTGAGTGAGCTAGAACCGAGGAGACAAGACAAGTGAAGCAACCGTTTTCCACCCCGTGGTCGTGGGGTGCGGGCGCCATAAAAGCCATGACCCGAGTCCACTTAGTAAATGAGTCATGCCCCTGCGGCTTCTTCCTTTTTACGGAAAAGACGCGAGCCGCCTCTTTACTATTCACCACGATGTGACACAAGCGTGCTGCAACCGCCCCACGCACGACCCCCATGTCACTGATACATCAACAATGTATCTATAATTTTTGATTGTTCCATGCTATTATATTATATATTTTGGATGTTTAATGGGCTTTAATATACCTTTTTATATTATTTTTGGGACTACCCTACTAACCAAAGACCCAGTGCAAATTGTTGTTTTTTTTTGCCTATTT
The DNA here is from genome assembly GCF_018294505.1 of Triticum aestivum. NCBI lineage: Eukaryota > Viridiplantae > Streptophyta > Magnoliopsida > Poales > Poaceae > Triticum > Triticum aestivum. The sequence continues at coordinate 443,311,137 of NC_057812.1, read as the reverse complement.
CAGTGTTTTGCAGAAAAGGAATATCAAACGGAATCCAAATGGAATGAAACCTTCGGGAGAGTTATTTTTTGGAACAAACGTGATCGAGGAGACTTGGAGTGGATGTCAAGAAAGAAGTGAGGAGGCCACGAGGCAGGAGGGCGCGCCCACACCCTCGTGGGCCCCTCGTAGCTCCACCGACGTACTTCTTCCTCCTATATATACCCATATACACCGAAAACATCCAGGAGCACCACGAAACCCTATTTCCACCACCGCAACCTTCTGTAGCTGTGAGATCCCATCTTGGGGCCTTTTTCGGCGCTCCGCCAGAGGAGGAATCGATCACGGAGGGCTTCTACATCAACACTATAGCCTCTCCGATGATGTGTGAGTAGCTTACCGCAGACCTTCGGGTCCATATTTATTAGCTAGATGGCTTCTTCTCTCTCTTTGGATCTCAATACAAAGTCCTCCTCGATTCTCTTGGAGATCTATTCGATGTAATTCTTTTTGCGGTGTGTCTGTCGAGATCCGATGAATTCTGGGTTTATGATCAAGATTATCTATGAACAATATTTGATTCTTCTCTAAAATACTTTATGCATGATTTAATATCTTTGCAAGTCTCTTCGAATTATCAGTTTGGTTTGGCCTACTAGATTGATCTTTCTTGCAATGGGAGAAGTGCTTAGCTTTGGGTTCAATCTTGTGGTGTCCTTTCCCAATGACAGCAGGGGCAGCAAGGCACGTATTGTATTGTTGCCATCGAGGATAAAAATATGGTGTTTATATCATATTGCTTGAGCTTATCCCTCTACATCATGTCATCTTTCCTAATGCGTTACTCTGTTCTTATGAACTTAATACTCTAGATGCATGCTGGATAGCGGTTGATGTGTGGAGTAATAGTAGTAGATGCAGAATCGTTTCGGTCTACTTGTCGCAGACGTGATGCCTATATGCATGATCATTATAACGTCCCGAGACCAATGCACCAGCTGTCTTCCAGTTATTCGTTGTTGTTGCCTTGTCATTCGCTTGCATGTTGCATCTTGCCATGTCATAATCCGCGTTGCATCTGCATGCTTTCGAAACTTGCATTCGTCCGGGTCTCCCAGTTCCTTCTGTTGTCCGTTCTGAGCCCAGACACACTTGCACACGCCCGTGGCACCTACGAAATAGTATTTTACAAGTGGTCGGAGAATATTCTCGGAATGGGTTGAAAGTTGGCGTGCATTGTTATGTTGTCAGTAGACCGCCTACGAAGTTTCATCGCATTCAGAGTCCGTTTGATAGCCCAACCGTTAAACATATAGCGGCATTATAGCTGGTCATACGTCGGATGTTTTCGGTCTCCGAAAACTGTTGCCGGGCTGCCCTCTCTTCCCTCCTATCAGCCCACACCCTCCTACACAGCCCACCTAGTTCCCCCTCTATCCGGAGACGTCCGATGATGATCGAACGGTCCGAAAACAGTTGAAAAACCCCTCTCCTAGTCCCTGTCTATAAATAGACGCCCCTCCTCTCATTTCTGTCAAAACCCTAGCCTAAACCTACCCCTAGACCCTCCCCTAACCTCCAGCGCCGCCTCCTGTCACTGCTCCACACGCCAGCGTCGCCGCCAGGCACCGCGCGCAGCCAACCAGGCGTTGCCACGCGTCCCAGCCAGCCACCCCACCACTGCATGCCCGCAAGCCCGAACTCGGCCCGCCCTGAGCCCGAATCTCCACCGCCTGAGTGCCCGCGCCCCGCTCGCCTGGCTCCCTCGCTCCTTACTCCGCCCGACCCTGCCTCCGAGCACGCTGCCCCGCCGTCCGCGCTCGCCGGTGACGAGTGCCGCCAATCGCCGGAGACCTCCAGCAGGCCAGTGCGCCCTCGCCTCCTTCCTTTCCCTACTCTCTCCCGGTCTCTCAAATCCTCTTTCTTCTCTGTCCCGCAGGACGCCATGGCACCAACTCCCCCTGCCAATCTGCTTCGTCGTTGTCGGGAATGGAGCTTCCGCAGCGGGATCTGCCCGGATCCGTTCCTCTCCGATCCTCCCCGCCGCCCTCACCAGCCGGAGTCGCTGCTGCCCTACCGTTGACTTCGGGCACCGCCGTCCCTGTCTCCGGCTCCTGTGCCAGGCACGAGGAGGACGAGCGCCTCGACCCCTGCATCGCTAGCACCCTTGGACCGGCCTTGCTAGGCCCAGCATCGCTAGTTGGCCCAGGGTGAGCAGCCCCCTGGCCTTTCCTCTGTTGGGCTAGCCGGATGCGACCCATATCGTTTTTTTTCTGCCTGCGATTTTTGTTTTTTTCTTCAGTAAAGCCAGAATTACAGAATAGCCCCTAAACTTCATGCATATCATATGTCACAAACCGTGCATCGAAATTAAACAAACTTAATATGAAAAATGCTTAGAATTTTGTCTAGTTTCATAATATGCAACTTTCAACCATGATAAAAATGTTTAAAATGCCGTTTCTGTTGATTTTGCATAATGCCATGCTAAAATGATTTAATTCATAACTAAATAACCGTAGCTCCATTTTAAATAAACTTTATATGTTAATGCGGTAAAAAAATGCCTAGTTTTACATGGTGGCATTACTTTGCATGTTTAACAACTCTAAAATATGGTTTAGGACAGAACAGTACCAAATCCATAATTTGCATATAACGATTTTCCGGAATTGTTGTTTGTTGTTTTCGGCCTCATTTAAACTTGACTAGATAGTTAGTTTACTTATGCTTCACCTCTTGCCATGTTTAACAACATTTAATATTGTTGAGTAGATAACCGAGAGATAACTAAATAAGTCATGTGGTGTTTCGTCAATATGCAACTCGTTGCATATCGAGCTCCACTTAACTTGTAGTTTTGCTTGTGCACTTTGCCATGCCATGCCTCGTTAAACCGGACATGCATCATACTTGGTTGTGCATCATGCCATGTTTATGTGATCGTTGTTTACTATGTTGCTTGTTTCTTTCCAGGTTGCTTCTCTCGTTAGCTTTAGTTTCGTTCCGGAGTTGTGAGGATTCGTTCGACTACGTCTGTTTGTCTTCTTCACGGACTCGTTCTTCTTCCTTGCGGGATCTTAGGCAAGATGGCCATACCCTCGAAATCACTTCTATCTTTGCTTGCTAGTTGTTCGCTCTATCGCTATGTCGCGCTACCTACCACTTGTTATACCATGCCTCCCATATTGCCATGTCAAGCCTCTAACCCACCTTCCTAGCAAACCGTTGTTTGTCTATGTTACCGCTTTTGCTCATCCCCTCTTATAGCGTTGCTAGTTACAAGTGAAGATGATGTTTGTTCATGTTGGAACATGGATATGTTGGGATATCACAATATCTCTTATTTAATTAATGCATCTATATACTTGGTAAAGGGTGGAAGGCTCGGCCTTATGCCTGGTGTTTTGTTCCACTCTTGCCACCCTAGTTTCCGTCATACCGGTGTTATGTTCCTCGATTTGCGTTCCTTACGCGGTTGGGTGTTATGGGAACCCCTTGACAGTTTGCTTTGAATAAAACTCCTCCAGCAAGGCCTAACCTTGGTTTTACCATTTTCCTCACCACCACCTATACTTTTCCTTTGGGAGTCGCGCTCCCGAGAGTCATCTTTATTTTAACCCCTCCCCCCCGGGCCAGTGCTCCTCTAAGTGTTGGTCCGAACCGGGCAGCCTGCGGGGCCGCCTTGGGGAAACTTGAGGGTTGGTTTTACTCGTAGCTTGACCTATCCGGTGTTGCCCTAAGAACAAGATATGTGCAGCTCCTATCGGGATTGTCGGCACATCGGGCGGCTTTGCTGGTCTTGTTTTACCATTGTCGAAATGTCTTGTAACTGGGATTCCGAGACTGATCGGGTCTTCCCGGGACAAGGAATATCCTTCGTTGACCATGAGAGCTTGTGATGGGCTAAGTTGGGACACCCCTGCAGGCTTTGAACTTTCGAAAGCCGTGCCCGCGGTTATGTGGCAGATGGGAATTTATTAATGTCCGGTTGTAGAGAACTTGACACTTGACTTAATTAAAATGCATCAACAGCGTGTGTAGCCGTGATGGTCTCTTTCCGGCGGAGTCCGAGAAGTGAACACGGTTCTTGTGTTATGTTTGAACGTAAGTAGTTTCAGGATCACTTCTTGATCACTTCTAGTTTCACGACCGTTGTGTTGCTTCTCTTCTTGCTCTTATTTGCGTATGTTAGCCACCATATATGCTTAGTGCTTGCTGCAGCTCCACCTCACTACCTTCTCCTACCCATAAGCTTAGATAGTCTTGATCTCGCGGGCGTGAGATTGCTGAGTCCTCGTGACTCACAGATACTTCCATAAAGTTGTAGGTGCCGATGATACCAGTGCAGGTGACGCAACCCAGCTCAGGTGGGAGCTCGATGAAGATCTTGTTCATTGTGTTGTTTCGTTTCCTGTTGATCAGTAGTGGTGCCCAGTTGGGACGATCGGGGATCTAGCATTCGGGGTTGTCTTCTTTTATTTTGGTTCCGTAGTCGGACCTTGTTTGTAATTTGGATCATGTATGTTTAAACTTGTATTAGTGTGAAGTGGCGATTGTAAGCCAACTCTTTATCCCTTTCTCATTCTGTACATGGGATGTGTGAAGATTACCCCTCTTGCGACAAGCCTACCATGCGGCTATGCCTCTAAGTCGTGCCCCGACACGTGGGAGATATAGCCGCATTGTGGGTATTACAAGTTGGTAATCAGAGCCATCCCCGACTTAGGAGCCCCCTGCTTGATGGAATCACTGGCGTTGTTGAGTCTAGAACAAAATGTTTTAAGTCTTAGGATTATATATATCGGAGAGTAGGATTCTTTTTACTCCTCAGTCCCTTCGTCGCTTTGGTGAGGTCTCCTGACGTAGAAGTTTTGGCTCTTCTCTCCTCAAATTTCACGAAAAAAATTAGGATCATGCGGGTATCTTGGAACGGTTCCGATAGTCTTGTAAGGAGAACATTGTTCTTGGTGCCTCCTGGCATTTAGGGGTTGTGGCAGTGTACTGGGGAGTTGATCTCCGAGGTGTTGTTGTCACAATTTTATCGTTGCAATTCTGGAATACCTGAGTTCGCCGACATCAAAAATATCTTTTTTGCAGTTGTTGGTGAGATAACCTCGATGCCACCCAGTAGTGGGGCGGGAGTTCGGGAGTATTGCCATAAATCGTATAATGGATGCTTTTCGAAGGTTGAGGTACATGATTTCCGAAGGTTTCTTGGTTATGTGTTTAAGGATGGATACAGCTAGATGTAGGAATTGTTAGTTTGGGTGAGATATTATGCTTCCCATCTATCCCCAACACCTGATTGCATTACCAGAAAGTTTCGGGAGTTTATAAGTGGGAATTCAAGTATATCGTAGGGTATCTTTCCAATAGACACATGATACGATATGGGGTCTATCATATGTTTGTTTCTGGCTTATTTTGCAAGCCAATCCTTTGTTTTGTTTTGGTTTGTGCTATTCGAGTTGCTTTGAAGTCAAATGTGGATTCCATAACTTTCCTAAGCGGTGTTCTCATATTTCTATGTGAATACTAATCCTTCATGATAATCGAGATTGTCATGTCAATCCTTTTCTACCGGCATGTTTCTCTTCAAGTGGATCCGATCATTTTCAGCATCCACAAGATCAAATTCTCAGTTCTTTGCAATGGTGTTTGTTTCATCCGTCCCAAATTGCCTTTGTTTTCCTGCCCTCCCACCCTTTTCTTCATGGAGCCAGAATCCTTAATCTAGTATCCATCTTATTGATGGGAAGCCTCTCCATTATTTTCCGTCAATGTTCTTACCCGGTGGTTCTCATGAAGATGCTTTACAACTTTATCATTTTTCATTCTCGTATTATTTTCCGGTGGATTAAATTCAAGTTGCAGGTGTTGATCTTATCCCCTTCCTCGTTTCAAGTGCTTTCTTATGCCAGTGTATCTCTTAATCATCCACTTCTCGCTATTTAATTGTTCCCGAGTGCTGAAGATATCTCGAAGATTCGTGTTTCCACTCTGTATTCGTTCAAGCTCTTTTGAGGATGTTATCTCATTCAAGCCATTTAATTCAACCAGTGCAATCTCTCTTTTCAAGCAATCTTTTCAATGGTGTTTCTTCTGAGTGGGTCCTAACCCACAGGTCTTTTCCCTGGATCTTACCTGACTCTTCTTTTTCCAGAGTTATTCTCAAATTCATTTCAAAGTTTGACGTAAGAATGAGTTATCATCAGCCAAATGTCTTTCACCAAGATCTTTCAAATTATTTTCATCGTTGGTTCAACCTTTCTAATTTTCATTCCGGAGTGCCTCAACAATTCATGGTGGTGTTTCTCATCATCATTATCAACATTTGAAGACCGAAGAAGAGTTTCTCTCAAATCTTGGTCCGTTCTCTCAGAGATGCATAGTTCAAGCTTGATGCCATCCTCTCATAATTGTTTTCGATTGGGAGAATGCTTTTCTTACCCACCCGGAGTAATTTAGGAGTCCTTTCAGCTTGATTCTTCGGAGCACGTCATCTCGGAATTATTCATTCCAGCTTTCAACTCTCGTTCGCCAATCCTACCGGTGCATCGTTCAAATATCCTCTAACCGGTTCATGATCTCTTCGTTCTCATGTATCTAATTTACCTCAAGTATCTTCATTCATTTTCCAATTCTTTTCGGTGAATTGTGCCTTTCCTACTTTCAGTTTTAATTCTTATGGTGGTTCATTCAAGATTTGTCTTCCTTCGTTATCACATTAATTCATTCCTTGTTTCCAAACCCCACTGGGGGATCCATCAAGACCTTCCCAAGTTTGCGCTATATCTATCTTAATTCTTTCTACGAGATTAAGTAGTATGCCAAATCCGTTGCTTGTCATCAATTTAAATTGGTGTAGGATAAGCATAATGTAATTCTTATTCTTGTTTCATCGAGTAAATTCAATTCCTTATTCCGGAGATTCATCAAAAATTCTTGGTTTCAATTGCTCATCTTTCTTTTCTGGAGTTCCAAGTTTTCTTGGTTACATCATCACGAAGCTCCATCTAAATCATTACAAGGCTTCACCTTGTGTTTTCAACTTCTCTTTCTTTTTATCATCATTTTGTTACCGGAGTTCTTCATGGAGGCTCTACATGGTGGTTCATCAAGGATTCCTTTCATTCTTCAATTATTCGTCAGGATTTCTCTCGAAGCTATGATCTGCCAAGCTATACTTCAAGCATTCTTCATCTTGCATTCCGAAGTTCAATACCTTCTCTCTTATCTTTTGAGGTGGTTTTATGTCATTCTTGATAATTTCCCTTCGTGTTTCATGATTCACAAGTTATCAAGAATGAGGTATTTTAAATCCACTAATCTCTTTGTTGGAAGTTATCTTGGGTTATATTTCACCTAAAGCTTTCCCTAAGGATTGTTGTTATTTATGGTGCTTATAAATGACCCAAGTTCTTCATTTATCCTCCCAGTGAAATAAGCTTCTTGTCTCCTTGTTGATATCAATCCAATCTTTTGTTTCCGTAGTGGCAGAATTTCGCCTCAATTTTGAGAAGTTTTCCATAAGCCCACTACAAGTTTATTCTTTTTGTTGTTGTTTTTTCCAACAACTCCGTTATAACCTTATTGGAAGGGTGCTCTCCAAGCTCTTTTGTGGCAGAAGTTGGCATTTTCTTCTCCATTCTTTCATTCCAATGATCTATCTTCTATTCTTTCTTCTAGAGGCATTGTGATGTTGCTCTCTTCACTCATCATCTCGAATTGTGAGGATCGTGTTCTTTTCATGCTTATCCATTTAACCTGAGTGTTGTGTCCTCTGCTCAAGTTCTTTTCATCTTTTCAAGTCTTGCATCTTGTTTCAACCGGAGTGCTTGCATGTACTTCTTGTCTGTTGCAACCCTTTTTCTTATGTCTTTCAACCGACAAGGTTTTAGTAATGTTCCTTGTTCCTATTTTCTAACGAAGTGCTTTCAACTTTGTTCATCTTCGTTGTATTCTTTCTTTCAATTTGTTCAACCTCTCAAGGTTCTTTGGTTTCACTCGTTTGCACAAGAAGCAACTTAGTTTTACCTCTTCTCTTCCTCTTCCGTTTCCTCTCTGGTGCCATCCTAGATCTCGGGACGAGATCCTCTCGTAGTGGTGGAGTGTTGTAACGCCCCGAGACCGATGCCCCAGGTGTCTTCCAGTTATTCGCTGTTGTTGCCTTGTCATTCTCTTGTGTGTTGCATTTTGCCATGTCATCATCTGTATTACATCCGCATGCTTTCGAAACTTGCATCCGTCCAGGTCTCCCAGTTCCTTTCGTTGTCCGTTCTGAGTCCAGACACACTTGCACGCGCCCGTGGCACCTCCAAAATAGTATTTTATAAGTGACCGGAAAATGTTCTCAGAATGGGTTGAATGTTGGCGTGTGGTGTTGTTATGTTGTCAGTAGACCGCCTGCCAAGTTTCATCGCATTCGGAGTACGTTTGATAGCCCAACCGTTAAACATATAGCGACATTATAGCCGGTCATACGTCAGACGTTTTCGGTCTCCGAAAACTGTTGCTAGGCTTCCCTCTCTTCCCTCCTCTCAGCCCACACTCTCCTACACAGCCCACCAAGTTCCCCCTCTATCCGGAGCCGTCCGATGATGATCGAACGGTCCGAAAACAGTTAAAAAAAACCGTCTCCTAGACCCATGTCTATAAATAGACGCCCCTTCTCTCATTTCGGTCAAAACCATAGCCTAAACCTACCCCTAGCCCTAACCTCCAGCGCCGCCACTTGTCGCCGCTCCACAAGCCAGCGTCGTCGCCGCCAGGCACCGCGCGCAGCCAACCAGGTGTTGCCACGCGTCCCAGCCAGCCACCCCACCACCGCAGGCCCGCAAGCCCGAACGCAGCCCACCCCGAGCCCGAATCTCTGACGCCTGAGCGCCCGCGCCCCGCTCGCCTGGCTCCCTCGCTCCTCGCTCCGCCCGACCATGCCTCCGAGCACGCTGCCCCGCCATCCGCGCTCGCCGGCGACGAGCGCCTCCCATCGCTGGAGACCTCCAGCAGGCCAGTGCGGCCTCGCCTCCTTCCTTTCCCTGCTCTCTCCCAGTCTCTCAAATCCTCTTTCTTCTCTATCCCGCAGGACGCCATGGCACCAACTCCCCCTGCCGATCTGCTTTGTCATCACCGGGAATGGAGCCTCCGCAGCGGGATCTGCCTGGATCCATTCCTCTCCGATCCTCCCCGCCGCCCTCACCTGCCGGAGTCGTCGCTGCCCTGTCATTGACTTCGAGCACCGCCGTCCCTGTCTCCTGCTCCTGCGCCAGGCACGAGGAGGACGAGCGCCTCGACCCCTGCATCGCTAGCACCGTTGGACCGGCCTTGCCAGGCCCAGCATCGCCAACTCGCCCGGGGTGAGCAGCTCCCTGGCCTTTCCTCTGTTGGGCTAGCCGGATGTGGCCCATATCTTTTTTTCCCTACCTGCGATTTTAGTTTTTTTCCAGTAAAAACAGAATTACAGAATAGCCCCTAAACTTCATGCATATCATATCTCACAAACCGTGCATCGGAATTAAACAAATTTAATATGAAAAATGCTTAGAATTTTGTCTAGTTTCATAATATGCAACTTTCAACCATGATAAAAATGTTTAAAATGTTGTTTGTGTTTATTTTTGCATAATGACATGCTAAAATGATTTAATTCATAACTAGATAACCGTAGCTCCATTTTAAATAAACTTTATATGTAAATGGGGTAGAAAAATGTCTACTTTTACATGGTGGCATTACTTTGCATGTTTAACAACTCTAAAATATGGTTTAGGACAGAACAGTACCAAATCCATAATTTGCATTTGAGGATTTTTCCGGAATTGTTGTTTGTTGTTTCCGGCCTCATTTAAACTTGACTAGATAGTTAGTTTACTTATGATTCACCTCTTGCCATGTTTAACAACATTTAATATTGTTGAGTAGATAACCAAGAGATAACTAAATAAGTCATGTGGTGTTTCATCAATATGTAACTCGTTGCATATCGAGCTCCACTTAACTTGTAGTTTTGCTTGTGCACTTTGCCATGCCATGCCTCATTAAACCGAAGATGCATCATACTTGGTCGTGCATCATGCCATGTTTATGTGATGGTTGTTTACTATGTTGCTTGTTTCTTTCCAGGTTGCTTCTCTCGTTAGCTTCAGTTTCGTTTCGGAGTTGTGATGATTCATTCGACTACATCCATTTGTCTTTTTCATGGACTCGTTCTTCTTCCTTGCGGGATCTTAGGCAAAATGACCATACCCTCAAAATCACTTCTATCTTTGCTTGCTAGTTGTTTTCTCTATCGCTATGTCGCGCTACCTACCACTTGTTATACCATGCCTCCCATATTGCCATGTCAAGCCTCTAACCCACCTTCCTAGCAAACCGTTGTTTGTCTATGTTACCGCTTTTGCTCATCCCCTCTTATAGCGTTGCTAGTTACAGGTGAAGATGATGTTTGTTCCATGTTGGAACATGGATATGTTGGGATATCACAATATCTCTTATTTAATTAATGCATCTATATACTTGGTAAAGGGTGGAAGGCTCGGCCTTATGCCTGGTGTTTTGTTCCACTCTTGCCGCCCTAGTTTCCGTCATACCGGTGTTATGGTTCTTGATTTTGCATTTCTTACATGGTTGGGTGTTATGGTAACCCCTTGACAATTCGCTTTGAATAAAACTCCTCCAGCAAGGTCCAACCTTGGTTTTACCATTTGCCTCACCACCACCTATACTTTTCCCTTGGGAGTCGCGCTCCTGAGGGTCATCTTTATTTTAACCCCTGGTCCAGTGCTTCTCTAAGTGTTGGTCCGAACCGGGCAGCCTGCGGGCCACCTCGGGGAAACTTGAGGGTTGGTTTTACTCGTAGCTTGACCTATCCGGTGTTGCCCTGAGAACGATATATGTGTAGCTCCTATCGGGATTGTCGGCACATCGGGCGGCTTTGCTGGTCTTGTTTTACCATTGTCGAAATGTCTTGTAACTGGGATTCTGAGACTGGTCGGGTCTTCCCGGGAGAAGGAATATCCTTCGTTGATCGTGAGAGCTTGTGATGGGCTAAGTTGGGACACCCCTGCAGGCTTTGAACTTTCGAAAGCCGTGCCCGCGGTTATGTGGCAGATGGGAATTTGTTAATGTCCAGTTGTAGAAAACTTGACACTTGACTTAATTAAAATGCATCAACCACGTGTGTAGCTATGATGGTCTCTTTCCGGTGGAGTCCGGGAAGTGAACATGGTTCTTGTGTTATGTTTGAACGTAAGTAGTTTCAGGATCACTTCTTGATCACTTCTAGTTTCACGACTGCTGCGTTGCTTCTCTTCTCGCTCTTATTTGCATATGTTAGCCACCATGTATGCTTAGTGCTTGCTGCAGCTCCAGCTCACTACCTTCTCCTATCCATAAGCTTAAATAGTCTTGATCTCACGGGTGAGATTGCTGAGTCCTCGTGACTCACAAATACTTCCATAAAGTTGTAGGTGCCGATGATACCAGTGCAGGTGACACAACCCAGCTCAAGTGGGAGCTCGATGAAGATCTTGTTCGTTGTGTTGTTTCGTTTCCTGTTGATCAGTAGTGGTGCCCAGTTGGGATGATCGGGGATCTAGCATTTGGGGTTGTCTTGTTTTATTTTGGTTCCATAGTCGGACCTTGCTTGTAATTTGGATGATGTATGTTTAACTTGTATTTGTGTGAAGTGGCGATTGTAAGCCAACTCTTTATCCCTTTCTTATTTAGTACATGGGATGTGTGAAGATTACCCCTCTTGCGACAAGCCTACCATGCGGCTATGCCTCTAAGTCGTGCCCCGACACGTGGGAGATATAGCCGCATTGTGGGTGTTACAATCATGCCTAGATATTCTCATAATTATTCGCTTTTCTATCAATTGCTCGACAGTAATTTGGTCACCCACCATAGAATTTGCTATCTTGAGAGAAGCCACTAGTGAAACCTATGGCCCCAAGTCTATCTTCCATCATATTATTTTCATATCAACTTGCTATTTCTATTACCGTTTATTTTGCAATATTTATTTTCCAATCTATATCATAATAATACCAAAAATATTTATCTTATTATCTCTATCAGATCTCACTTTTGTAAGTGACCATGAAGGGATTGACAACCCCTTTATCGCGTTGGTTGCGAGGTTCTTGTTTGTTTGTGCAGGTACTAGGCGACTTGCGTGTTACCTCCTACTAGATTGATACCTTGGTTCTCAAAAACTGAGGGAAATACTTATGCTACTTTGCTGCATCACCCTTTCCTCTTCAAGGGAAAACCAATGCATGCTCAAGAGGTAGCAAGAAGGATTTCTAGCGCCGTTGTTAGGGAGGTTGCACCAAGTCAAGTCAAGATTTGATCTACCAACAACTAGCCATTTTTGGCGCCATCTACGCACAAGTCAAGACATTGCAAGCACCCATCACAAACTCTTATCCCTCGCATTACATTATTTGCCATTTGCCTCTCGTTCTCCTCTCCCCCACTTCACCCTTGCCGTTTTATTCGCCCTCTTTTCCGCTCGCCTCTCTTCCGTTCGTATCTTTTCGCTTGCTTCTTGTGTATCCTTGTGTTAGATCGTTGGTTTTGCTATTATGGCGGTCCTTCTATCATCGTTAGTACTCCCGATCATGAAGTTCTTAATTTTAAACAAAGGGAGGAGAAAATTTAAAAGATGCTTGGTATAGAATTTGCAATGCTCAGAATATATCCACTAGGAATTAATCCATTTATGTTCTTCTTCGCAATTTTTATGTAGGCATCACCCCTTGGAATAGACATATTCTTAACACCATTACCGGAGGGAATTTCTTGGGTAGCCATACTTTTGATTCTTATAATGCTATGATAGAGTTGTTTGGGTCACCACCTCTCTTGGTTAATGGAACTATTTTAACTTTGGAACATGTGATGCAAAGGCTTGAAATTATTGAAAATAAAGTTGCCACTATAGAGTTGATTGATAATTTGTATAAAAAGATCCACAATCAGATTACCCAATATGGATCTAAGGAAGGAGTTACTCTGAATTTTCTTAATGAAAAGGAACCCATAGTCAACGAAAATATAGATCAAGATTCCACAAGAATTGATAAACTTGAGGATATTATTACCAACTTAGGGTCTGCCTTTTCTTGCATGAAAAATACTCCAAATCCTCCTACTACTAGAGTTGCCAAGTTTATGTATGTGCCCAAAAATAAAAAAGGTGAATCTTCTAGTAAGGAAAATGCGGATCTCAAAGCAATAAGTGTTCACCCCAACTTATTCACTATCATTAAGGAACCTTTTGCTACAAATGATTTTCTTGATTTATTGCCTAGGAGTTTGATCATTAATAAAAAGAAGGAAACTCCTAAGGGTTATAAGTGTTTTATTGAAGAATTGCCTACCAAAGATGATAATACCTAGATCTATTCTTGCTTTTATGCCTAGCTAGGGGCGTTAAACGATAGCGCTTGTTGGGAGGCAACCCAATTTTGTTTTTGTTTCTTGTTTTTTGTTCCTGTTTAGTAATAAATAATTCATCTAGATTCTATTTAGATGTGGTTTTATGCTTTTAATTAGTGTTTGTGCCAAGTAGAACCTTTGGGAAGACTTGGGGGAAGTGTTTGTGATCTTGCTATAAAAACAGAAAGATTTGCTGCCAATTTTTACTGGAGAGTACGATTAGGTCGGTTTTTTCAGATGATTAATAGAAAAATTCCTCACGTCCACCAATTTATTTCAGAATTTTTGGGTTTACAAAAGTATTCGAAACCTACATATTACTACGGATTGTTCTGTTTTTGACAGATTCTGTTTTTCATGTGTTGTTTGCTTATTTTGATGAATCTATGGCTAGTATCAGGGGGTATTAAACATAGAGAAGTTGGAATACATTAGGTTTAACACCAATATAAATAAAGAATGAGTTCATTACAGTACCTTGAAGTGGTGGTTTGTTTTCTTATACTAACGGAGCTCATGAGATTTTCTGTTGAGTTTTGTGTTGTGAAGTTTTCAAGTTTTGGGTAAAGATTTGATGGATTTTCGAATAATGAGTGACAAGAGCCTAAGCTTGGGGATGCCCAAGGCACCCCAAGGTAAAATTCAAGGACAACCAAAAGCCTAAGCTCGGGGATTCCCCGAAAGGCATCCCCTCTTTCGTCTTCGTCTATCGGTAACTTTACTTGAGGCTATATTTTTATTCACCACATGATATGTGTTTTGCTTGGAGCGGCTTGTATGATTTGAGTCCTTGCTTTTTAGTTTACCACAATCATCCTTGCTGTACACACCTTTTGGAGAGACACACATGAATCGGAATTTATTAGAATACTCTATGTGCTTCACTTATACCTTTTGAGCTAGATAATTTTGCTCTAGCGCTTCACTTATATCTTTTTAGAGCACGGTGGTGGTTTTATTTTATAGAAATCATTGATATCTCATGCTTCACTTATATTATTTTGAGAGTCTTTTAGAACAGCATGGTAATTTTTGTTGGCTATAAAATTAGTCCTAATATGATAGGCATCTAAGATGGGTATAATAAAAACTATCATAAAAAGTGCATTGAATACTATGAGAAGTTTGATACTTGATGATTGTTTTGAGATATGAAGATGGTGATATTAGAGTCATGCTAGTTGAGTAGTTGTGAATTTGAGAAATACTTGTTCTAAAGTTTGTGATTCCCGCAGCATGCACGTATGGTGAACCGTTATGTGATGAAGTCGGAGCATGATTTATTTATTTATTTGATTGTCTTCCTTATGAGTGGCGGTCGGGGACGAGCGATGGTCTTTTCCTATCAATCTATCCCCTTAGGACCATGCGCGTAGTACTTTGTTTCAATAACTAATAGATTTTTGCAATAAGTATGAGAGTTCTTATGACTAATGTTGAGTCCATGGATTATAGGCACTCTCACCCTTCCACCATTGCTAGCCTCTCTAGTACCGCGCAACTTTCGCCGGTACCTTACACCCACCATATACCTTCCTCAAAACAGCAACCATACCTACCTATTATGGCATTTCCATAGCCATTCCGAGATATATTGCCATGCAACTTACCACCGTTCCGTTCGTTATGACACGTTACATCATTGTCATATTGCTTTGCATGATCATGTAGTTGACATCGTATTTGTGGTAAAACCACCATTCATAATTCTTTCATACATGTCACTCTTGATTCATTGCACATCTCGGTACAGCGCCGGAGGCATTCACATAGAGTCATATTTTTTTCTAGTATCGAGTTGTAATTTTTGAGTTGTAAGTAAATAAAAGGGTGATGATCATCATTATTAGAGCATTGTCCCAAGTGAGGAAAGGATGATGGAGACTATGATTCCCCCACAAGTCGGGATGAGACTCCGGACGAAAAAAAGAGAAGGCCCAAATAAAAAAAGAAGAAAAAAGGAAAAAATGAGAGAAAAAGAGAGAAGGGACAATGTTACTATCCTTATACCACACTTGTGCTTAAAAGTAGCACCATGATCTTCATGATAGAGAGTCTCTTATGTTGTCACTTTCATATACTAGTGGGAATTTTACATTATAGAACTTGGCTTGTATATTCCAATGATGGGCTTCCTCAAAATGCCCTAGGTCTTCGTGAGCAAGCAAGGTGGATGCACACCCACTTAGTTTCTTTTTGAGCTTTCATACACTTATAGCTCTAGTGCATCCGTTGCATGGCAATCCCTACTCACTCACATTGATATCTATTGATGGGCATCTCCATAGCCCATTGATACGCCTAGTTGATGTGAGACTATCTTCTCCCTTTTGTCTTCTCCACAACCACCATTCTATTCCACCTATAGTATTATGTCCATGGCTCACACTCATATATTGCGTGGCTTAGAAAAAGGTTGAGAACATTAAAAGTATGAAACAATTGCTTGGCTTGTCATCGGGGTTGTGCATGATTTAAATAGTTTGTGTGGTGAACATAGAGCATAGCCATACTATATGATTTTGTAGAGATAACTTTCTTTGGCCATGTAATTTTGAGAAGACATGATTGCTTTGTTAGTATGCTTGAAGTATTATTATTTTTATGTCAATATTAAACTTTTGTCTTGAATCTTTCGGATCTGAACATTCATGCCACAATAAAGAAAATTACATTGAGAATTATGCTAGGTAGCATTCCACATCAAAAATTATGTTTTTATCATTTACCTACTCGAGGACGAGCAGGAATTAAGCTTGGGGATGCTTGATACGTCTCCAACGTATCTATAATTTTTGATTGTTCCATGCTATTATATTAACTGTTTTGGAAGTTTAATGGGCTTTAATATACCTTTTTACATTATTTTTGGGACTAACCTACTAACCAAAGGCCCAGTGCAAATTGCTGTTTTTTTGCCTATTTCAGTATTTCACAGAAAAGGAATATCAAACTGAATCCAAATGGAATGAAACCTTCGGGAGAGTTATTTTTGGAACAAACGTGATCCAGGAGACTTGGAGTGGACGTCAAGAAAGAGACGAGGAGGCCACGAGGCAGGAGGGCGCGCCCAGGGGGTAGGCGCGCCCCCACCCTTGTGGGGCCCTCGCAACACCACCGACGCACTTCTTCCAGCTATATATACCCATATACCTCAAAAACATCCAGGAGCACCATGAAACCCTATTTCCACCGCCGCAACCTTCTGTACCCATGAGATCCCATCTTGGGGCCTTTTCCGGTGCTGCGTCGGAGGGGGAATCGATCACAGAGGGCTTCTACATCAACACCATAGCCTCTCCGATGATGTGTGAGTAGCTTACCGCGGACCTTCGGGTCCATATTTATTAGCTAGATGGCTTCTTCTCTCTCTTTGGATCTCAATACAAAGTTCTCCTCGGTTCTCTTGGGGATCTATTCGATGTAATTCTTTTTGCGGTGTGTTTGTCGAGATCTGATGAATTGTGGGTTTATGATCAAGATTATCTATGCACAATATTTGATTCTTCTGTAAAATCTTTTATGCATGATTTTATATCTTTGCAAGTCACTTCCAACTTTCAGTTTGATTTGGCCTACTAGATTGATCTTTCTTGCAATGGGAGAAGTACTTAGCTTTGGGTTCAATATTGCGGTGTCCTTTCCCAGTGATAGCAGGGGCAGCAAGGCATGTATTATATTATTGCCGCCGAGGATAAAAAGATGGGGTTTATATCATATTGCTTGAGTTTATCCCTCTACATCATGTAATCTTGCCTAATGCGCTACTCTGTTCTTATGAACTTAATACTCTAGATGTGCTGGATAGCGGTCGATGTGTGGAGTAATAGTAGTAGATGCAGAATCATTTCGGTCTACTTATCGCGGACGTGATGCCTATATACATGATCATGCCTAGATATTCTCATAATTATTTGCTTTTCTATCAATTGCTCGGCAGTAATTTGTTCACCCACCATAGAATTTGCTACCTTGAGAGAAGCCACTAGTGAAACCTATGGCCCCAGATCTATCTTCCATCATATTATTTTCACATCAACTTGCTATTTCTATTACGTTTATTTTGCAATCTTTATTTTCCAATCTATATCATAAAAATACCAAAATATTTATCTTATTATCTCTATCAGATCTCACTTTCGTAAGTGACCGTGAAGGGATTGACAACCCCTTTATCGCGTTGGTTGCGAGGTTCTTGTTTGTTTGTGCAGGTACTAGGTGACTTGCATGTTACCTCCTACTGGATTGATACCTTGGTTCTCAGAAACTGAGGGAAATACTTACGCTACTTTGCTGCATCACCCTTTCCTCTTCAAGGGAAAATAAACACATGCTCAAGAGGTAGCAGTCACGCATTCAACGCGGGTCGTGGGGAAGCACAACTAGCAGAGGAGTTATCATGGTTAAAACCCTGCCATGCATGGCCGCGCACCGTTCTAGGCCTGGCCCAACAACGCTCTGCGCTTATGTGTGGCCCAGGCCCGGGGGCTCCTGTCGGTGTACAAAAGTAGGGGCCTTCTGTACCCCTTTACTTGTGCAAGGGCAGTCGTAGCCACACCTATGACCATGCTTGGCGGGGCAGAGGAAGTGAAGATACAAGACTACACGAGCAACGTTGAAGCCAGAGGCGTGAAGAGCAAAGGGACAGGATGGGTTTCCCTCGGCAAGAGCCTTGCCGGGAACGACCTATGCTGCCCCGGCAAGATCCTTGCCGGGGCAACTTGCCCAACACCATTGAAAATGCCACCTTTGAGCCTAAGAATTATGATGCCGTCAACAACGTCAAGACCAAGGCTCAGGAGCGCCTGCATGGTGGAATGCAGATCTTTGTGATGAACAGAGGCCTGCAAGACTAGACAAGAACGAGAAGATGAAGGCCCCCCGGCAAGACCCTTGCCGGGGACGCCCACAAGACTCCGGCAAGACCCTTGCCGGGGACATCTGCGGGGTCACAACCAGGCCCGCACTTACCCAGGTTTCACTGCCCCATGGCCGTTCTAGCGCAGCAGCCAGCCTACCAACCAGGCACGCACCTACGTGGCAGCATGCAGCTCCTAGGCCAACCAGGCAAGCACCTGCGTGGTGGCATGCAGATCTTCGTGAAGACCCTGCCACTGCACCAGCGCAGCAGCCAGCCAGCGTGGCGCTGCATGCCTCGTCAGCTTGGACATTCGTCAAAGCGAGGCGAGGCTGCAACAGACGAGACAAGCTTCCTTACTGTCCCTGATAAAGTAAGAGGGCACGTCGGCAGCGCATTAAATGCGTTTGTCCTATGGTTCATGGAGATAGACTCGTACACTGTAGACACTTTCCACCTCATGTGTGCCGCTGTGGCAGCCCCTTTGACATATAAAAGGAGGCCCGAGGCGTCCTGAGGAGGGATTCGGACTTTTTGAGCTAGGATGCACCGCATCTAGTTCAAGAACTCAAGAACACCAAATATACACCAAATTAGGATTAGGGTATTACACATCGCTTGCGGCCCGAACCTAGATAAAAATTCCCCCGTGTTGATCTTCTAAACCCGCTCTTTCCATAGCCCCGCGCCCCGTCAACCGCAGTAGGGATTCCCTGTGATCCCATAGGTGTCATTAACCCCGACACTATGCAAAGAAAACAGACAGACAACACAATATATAAGTTCTGCTAGAACTTTAAGTTGACGTACAACCCTTTCTAAAAAAAGTTCAGGTATAAAACAGAACAGGTCACAACCAAATGTACTGGCACATCAGTGTTTCATACCCATAGCTCGGATTTAACTAGTACAGTATTTGACAAGATTCAGTTGTTACCTCAAATTAGAGCACATCCAGGCAGCCAGCCGTGTCTCTTCTCCCAAAGAAGTAGTGGCCTCCGCCATGCGATGGAGTAGGCCCTGTACCATCCATCGTTCCGAGCAACACGGGGAAAGTCTGATGTTGACTCCTGTAATGGACGGCGTCGATGGACCCGGGCACCAGCGGCAGGACTTTGATTGATGGATTTACTACTTCTTCGACATGCACGAACACTCGATATAGGTACATCCCTAACGTGGTCCGCGGCGGCCTTGGTGGCGACGAATAGTACAACCATGGTTCCTGCACCGGTATCTCAACACTAATCACCTTCGGCATGGTGGACGGCTTCTTCATCCATGCCATAACCGTCAGAGTTGAGCTGTCTGGAGGAACAAACATACTTACGAGCTCACCTCCAAGGTCGTTGATAAGCTCATTCATGGACTCGTTGTTCCAAGCACATCGAGGCATGCCGTGGAAGGTAAGCTTTGTTAAAAACTCAAGCTCAGAGGGCACCGAGCCCCATCCTGGGTGCCACCAATCAAAGCTCGCCAGCACGCCATCGCAGAACAAACGCCGGGAAGATTCGAACACACGACTGCAGTCGAAAGTTGTCCAGAACCTGACGAAGAACTCAGCCGGTGGCGGACTGACTTCGACGAGCAAGTCACATATTTGGATGTCATGCGCAACGATAGGAGCTTTGACAAGGTCATCCAGTGAGACGGGAGGCCATTCGTCGTTGATGGTTACCATCAGCACTTTGCCGGGAAACTGGTCGTCTAGCGCCACCATGCCACTGTTGAGCAACAGCACGCTGCGCCCGTAGGCAGGACGGACCTCAGGATCTCCGGCTCGGAGATCCGCGTTGACCGGCGACATGATAGTGCGCTTGAGTACAGGGAATACAGGAGGGCGATTTGTGGGAACTGGAGTAGGAATCAAGATTCCAGAGGTGGGGGATTGGGGATGAAAAGGTAGCATGAATTTCGAACATGCGCAAATATGCTCTTGGTGCGCAAGCGCACGAAAACACCGGTGGCGCCCACATGTCGGCCTAAGAGTCCCTATTATTTTTTTTGAGAGCCGGACCTTTTTTGAGGATCTTTTGAGAGCCTGGCCTAAGAGTCATAATTGACCTATTTGGCATTGTGTTACTACTCGACCCATATTCAACGACACCTCACTGGCCCAAACAAGTGTACATCATCCAAAAGACACTAAGCTCAAATTATAACTTGAAAAAAGGAGATATACTCTGAACACTGGAGAATGGTGATGCCCTCATTTAGCCCACCAACAATTCAAGACAATAAGCAGTTCGAAACAACGATATATACAACATTCAAACACTGACTAGTGACTACTACTGACATAAACAACAAGACATGATAGTTCATAAGAAGTCTTGCTACACCACCAAAATGCACCATCTGCAGCGCTCAAACTCTTGTGATCTAGACGAGAATGAAATTCTAAATAGAGGCAACTGTTACATAGTAAGAGTGACATAGATGAGGATGACCAAATGACAATGAATATGCATAACAAAAGAGAGAACTACCCATCAAGAACAAGCAGCAAAGACAACAAGTCATTCGAAGAGGGATGATCCAACACCATCATAATTTGCAGCCCCGGTTCAGCCACAAGTGATCCGGAGACACCAGTACTCCAACCTTTCGATGCAACAACCCAATTACCTATCAACCTGAAGGCTTGAACCACATCACTGCCTGTTGGACTCGATGCATCCAAGGATCAAAGTTAATCCAAATGCCTTTGTAATTCTCACATTCTTTTGGCTGCAGGCTATATCATTGACAATCAGGGGAGTTTGCTCCCGAACTCCTAGGGCTCGCCGTGTAGACACAATTTTCCATAGCAAACAAAGCCTCTCTGCCATCAAGGTCCTTGCCAACGGTGATCTCCTGGTTAATCAGATAATTGAGTTTGAGAAACAGAGAGTGTGAACCAAGGCTGTTTACCCGCCTGCAACTCAAAAATCCTGAAGGCCCCAACAAGCTGGTATCCTCCTCGTAGACATAATAGCCACTGTCCGGATACTCATGTATTTCACGGTGCTTGCATGCAGTGGGGGTTTTGCAATATAACTTTTCCAGCTCATGTGTCCGAATGATCATCAGTCTTTTGTCATCATCTGATCGAGCGAGGAACTAGTTGTGCTCCCCTGTTTTTGGCAAAGGTGGTGTGATTACAAAGGGAAGTAATTGTAGGGACACTGCATCATATCAAAAAGGATAGGCAGTGTTAATGTAAGATCAACATTGTTCAGAGTATGAGTAGGATAATGCAAGGAACATCATTGATATGTCCCTGTTGGAACTGGGAGGAAAATACAAGGAAATGTATACTGGGTTCGAAAATATAGAAGTGCCATGCATGGTTATACTCATGTTATCTCACAATCGATTCTTCACAGGAAACTACCATGTCATGCATGTTATGTAATCATGTTCTGTCCTCACAAACAAATTCTTCAAGGAAACTAACAGACCATGCATTGTTATATACTCTTGTTCTGTGGGCAAAATTTTGGGAGCATTATATTCTAGCCATTTATTGCTGAAGGCGAACATAGGTATGTACACATGGTAAGCATTATAGGATTTCACTACTTCCAAATATAGAGTTCTCCTTATGCACATGTACTTCCCTAATGTATGGTTAGATGAAACCAACATTGTGATGCATGTTTCTACATCATGAAAATGAGGAAACTAACATGGCCATTGATACACACTCATATTTAGTAGTATATAGATTACTATAAAATAAGGAGAATATCAAAATCTTCCTAACTGTTTGATTATTCAGGGGTACAAATTGGCTGTAATGACATGGTCACAATCGCATGAATTAACTCATTCCAAATATAGCTGATTTACGGCGTCTCTAATACATTGCCATAGTTCTACTCAAATTCTGCTCAAACAGGGATATGTCAATCATCACAAAAAGTTCAAACAGTGTCATGGCGTCATCATTAACATCAGACGGAAACAACTTACATGTGTCATCCCAGCAATACGTGGTGCCATCTGCTTTGTCGATCGCGTAGATGATGCCATTGTGTTCGATAGCATCACAGAAGTGGGTATCAGCTTTGACGACAATCCACTGCGAGCTGAGCTGTCTCCAGCTAAAGAAGGCATCGGCGGAATGATAGGCGAGTCCCTTGTCGAACAAGGCAATTAGCTTCAAGTCTGCGTAATCCGCATGTCGTGTGGGCACTTGGCAAATTACAATCTTCTGCAAAACAAGGTGCGTCCAAATGACGACGTAATCTAGATGACTTGGACCGCGATGATAAAACTCTATATCGTCCAACGGAGGAAGGATAATATCATGGGAGGTCTAGAAATTCACGAGCACCAACTTTTTCCCATCTTCTCTGACGGTAGCCATCCAGTGGGAGTTCATGCCGACCTAGTAAATACCTGCAAGAAGTTTAGGCGATGGTGATCGGATGGAAGTCGAGGGAAATGATGTATGGCGACCCACTACATACCTACAAAGAAGTTTCGGCTAATGGAGGTCAGATTGAAGTCAAGGGGCATCATGTACGCCTCCGTACCATGGTGAGCAAATCTCGCAAGACCAGATAGCAGCAAGCAGGGTGTCTTGAAAAGCTTAGGCCTCGCTTCGACGATGGTCGTGTGCATGCCCCTCGAGCATGCAGCCAGCTGCAGGGCGCTCAACAAATCCATAGACGAACAATAGAGGTCGAGGACGTCACTGGGGAGATTGCTCCAATCACGGCTCATATGGATGTTGTGCAGTTCGCGTTCGGCCATGGTGGAGTTTGGAAGGTAGGGTTTTGGGGGGCTTGATTTACGGGGGAAGGCTCTCGGTGCTGGAGCGGCTAGCAAGGGAATAGTGGTACTGGGGGAGGCGAGCGAGGCCATGGTACCCGGGGGCACAGTGAGATGATGAAGAGTAACCTTAGGATCTCCGGCGAGATGGAGATGGAGATGGAGTGGTTCTAGGGGAGAGGGAGACGAGGCGAGGCATGCTATACACCGGCGGTGACAGTGACGGCATAGTGCACAAGGTGAGGCTGACTTTGGTAACCCAGACACGCCGCCTGGACTGGTGTCACCTTGGGCGCAGGGTCTTGTCATGTCACTATGAGGACCGGATGAATAATAGTATTTTGACCATCAACTGTACCACAGTTGTACTACTACTAGTAGTAGTAGGAGTAGTAGGAACATGAGTAGTACTCCCGTACAGGGACACATGTAGCGATGTTCAAAAAAAGGGACACATGTAGCGCTAGAAAGATGGGCACGTACAGGGACAGGCCCCACTCTCAGTCTACCCGTGTTGCCTTTTTGTTTAGTCTACCTAGCCGTCTAATCAACTGCCTGCAGGCCACTTCTCCCATTTATTTCTCCATCGGGAACCGATTTTCCTCGGCTTCTTCACTACTCCTTCATCTTCATTTGCATCCAAACCACACTGCATTCACATTGATTTAACCTCTTCACATCCTCCTGCAGTAATTCTGAAGCCCCTATAAATAATCTTCTTCTTTAGTTTGTCTAGCCATCTAATCCTAATTCTCCAACCATAGCCCTCCGGTCTAGAGGTTCCAAATGGCGAAAGAGATTGAGATATAGGTTTTTAGCGTTCAACATGTCATCGCTGAAGGCCCGTTGAGCATAGTTGCCACAGTCACCGACCACCCAAGGGTTGTTCGGAAGTGGATCAACAATGTATCCAACTCCCTCCAAAAGGTGGAGATGAAGGTCATCGGTCTCGACGCAGAGTACACCGAGCGTGCCACTGGGAAGATCCAACGCGCCGCCGTCCTTCAGCTGTGCCTCGAAGATGATGTTTTGGTGTACCACATCATACACGCGCCCTCCATACCAGGTGAGCTTCACGATTTCTTGTCTCGGCAGGACATATACTTCTGTGGGGCAGCCATCGCAGGGGACAAACAGAAGTTGGAGCCGTACAACCTTGATTTGAAAAGCATCGCTGATGTACAAACCAAAATAAAAATTCCTGTAGAAGATTGTGATAAACCGACACCATCCCTATTCGACGTAGCAAATTTTGTGCTCGGAACAAATCTTTATAAGGGGACGAGACGCTGACATTAAGGTCATCTGGATGGGAGAATTATCCCTTGACATATGAGCGGATAAAATATGCTACCCTTGATGCCCGTGTGAGTTTCGAGATAGCTGCAAGGTCCAGAGAGCTTGTTGCGAAGCCGTCTCCCACAGAAAATGAGAACAACAACAATAAGAAGATGTTGCACCAGTAGCAGGGCATTATGGATGGATGAACTATTTCCTCTGTTGTAAAAAAAATTATTCCCTCTATGTGTATATTGATATAGATGGACTATTTCGATGGTGTGAATGTCTTTGGAACAAGTAGTAGCATGGGTCCGCTTGACTATAAGGAACTATTTATCCACCTAGCTTTCTCTACTACTCCTTATAGTGATCGGTATGCAATGCATGTGTCCGTAGACAGGACAACCTGTCCATGGAAGTTCAACTACGGCGACCATCACGTTTCATCCACCGCCACTTGCGATTCCCACGATGCCGCTCCAACCCACGGCACCATGTCCCCCGACGTGCGCCTCACCCCTCTTGGCCGCACCGCCCCTTTGCCTTTGTGTGCATGACATGTGGGCCAACTGAAATGCGGCAAGCATCAAGTTTCTACCATAGCCATACTCTTGAAAAAAAGTTTCTACCACAGCCACACACGATTCCAACGACACCGCTCGAACCCATGACACCACACGTCCCCCGACCTGTGGCTCACCCCTCTCTGCCCCACTGCCCCTCTGCCTTCGGGAGCATTACACGTGGACCAGCCACCTATCGGGTCCACTTGTTATTGACTCAAAGGCAGGTGTCGTAAGGCGCTGAAGCTCAAACCCGAGGGCCCCGAGAGGTAAATCTAACTCCTGCGCCAGGCCTTGTGCTGCTACCGCTGCACGAACATGTGGCAAACTCGAGATTTGTTTCTTTACTATACATGCACGTGATGATTTAATGGACATTGTAATCTCAACATGTGATGGGGAGATCTAAATTTAAATTTGAAACTTATAAAACGAAAAAAATTCAAAACAAACAAACTGGGAGAGAGGGAGTATACCATAGGATGTGTCCCATACAAAACAAGTCCCCTGGTTTGTCACCGCGAAGATGCAGTTAGGAAGGAGCACATCGTCTTCGTACTCGTACGACAACAAATCGGCCGCAGACAGCAGCGTCCACCTTTGACCACCATGTTCAAGGTTCGTGCTATCTTCTTCAATCTCACTGTGGTTCCATCGTACCAACTTAGGTGATGGCGCGTTGCATGGCTGATCCCAATGTTGGACAAAGGTTCTACGGGAACGGTGTCACCATTGTAAATGTTGTGCAAATTGATGTTGGTACCCCCCGTACATATGCAAGCCAATCTCCACTCACACTCAGCCTAACCTGTGAAATAGTGGGCAGGGGGAGAATTAGGAAATGGACACGGAAGTAATCTTTAGAATGCATTTACTATGTGATCAAACTCATCTTACCTACTCATCGGACAAAATCCGAGTGCCCCTCAACATCGACATGTCAAGGGGCGTCAACTTGCAACTATGGCCATGCCACGCTGGAGAGACCCCTACAGAAACATCCTCGTGCGTTGCTCGGAACATCAAGATGCATTTGTGTGAGTAGTTATCTTGTGAGAGAAAAGGATGAACGAGGGAAGGCCTTATTTGCAAATGTGGAGAGGGGTGTAGGTTTATTTTTGCAAAATTGTCACAGTTTTCTTCCTATCCATCAGATATAAATCGGACGGCCTATATTGCAGGGTGGCAGGCACACCATCATCACCAACTCTGTTTTTTTATAATAGTAGGGACTAGCAAGATGCCCGTACATTGCACGGAACATCAAGATCTTGTGGGAGAAAAGGATGAACGAGGGAAGGCCTTATCTGCAAATGTGGAGAGGAGTGCGGGTAAATTGTCATAGTTTCCTTCCTATCTGTTAGATATAGATCAGATAGGGGTGTGGGTATTTTTTTGCAAAATTGCCATAGTTTCCTTCCTATCCGTCAGATATAAATCGGGCAGCCTATACTGCAGGACGGCAGGCACACCATCATCAACAACTCTGTTTTTTTATAAGAGTAGAGTAGAGATAGAGATAGAGACTACTACTACCAATGTGCTGGCCCGTGCATTGCAATGGATTCAAAGTAGTAGAATAATACTTGTTCACGGGCTTGAAATATAAACACTCTAGTTTTGATATACATATATCAGTAAAAGTAAATCAAAATATATTCCTCGGGCTATTTTGATGGTTCGAAGATAACAGGTTTTAAAAAAATTGGAGCTGTTTTTTTACATTTTGTAGCGTGGCACGGCATCTGGTGCACCTAAGGGTCTGAAAAAAATTGAGTTTGGGTCGGTGGCACACCCTACGGCAAGATGCCTGTGTGGGCTTCTTTTATAACTAGCAAGATGCCCATGCATTGCAGGGAACATCAAGATGCATTTTTTTTACAAAACACATGTTGTGATTGACCCTTGCAGGAGTAATCCCATGTGTAAAAACTAATGATATCTCGAGAATTTTATCGAAAAAATGGTATCTTTGGAACAAGTTTTCTCTACTACTGCTCCTTGTAGTGAGTGGTATGCAATGCATGTGTCAGCAGACATGACAACCTGTCCATGGAAGTTGAACCACAACGACCATCACGTTTCTTGTTTCTACCACTGCCACACCATCACGCGATTCCCACGATGCCGCTCCAACCCATGGCACGACGTCCCCCGACGTGCGCCTCATCCCTCTTGGCCCCACCGCTCCTCTGCCTTTGTGTGCATGACATGCGGGCCAGCTGAACTGCGATGACCATCAACTTTCTACCACAGCCACACCCGATTGGACGCGGTTTGCCTGCTCCGCTCCTGTGCTCCGATCCGTACTCTCGCACCATCGAATTTTCATCCAGTGGCTAGGACACATTTCGTCCCAGGCATCAATCCTCAACTGGAGTACTTCTGTACTACAGTTAGTACTCGCCGGTGTGGGCATCTACGCCTCGTAACGCCTCGATGCCTAGCTGTGGCACCCTCGCCACGGCCACACCACCACCAGCCGGTTCATCTCGAACGAGTGAGTCATGAACCACGCCACCACCATGAGAGTGACATGTGGGCCAGCCGCACTTAAGGTCCGCATGTCATTGATTCATAGGCCGGTGCACTAAACCACTGAAGTTCGGTCCCGTGGGCCCAGAGAGGGAAATGTAACTCCTGCAATAGGCCTTGTGGTGCTCTCGCAGCACGAGCTCGTGCCAAACCCAAATCTCTACTCTTTATATATATATATATATATATATATATATATATAATATATATATATATATACTTATACTTATACTTATATTTACTCTTATAAAAAATAGAGTTGGTGATGATGGTGTGCCTGCCATCCTGCAATATAGGCCATCTGATTTATATCTGACGTATACGAAGGAAACTATGGCAATTTTCCAAAAAGATACTCACACCCCTCTCCACATTTGCAAATAAGGCCTTGACTCGTTCATCCTTATCTCCCACAACATAAACTACTCATACAAATGCATCTTGATTTTCCGTGCAACGCATGGGCATCTTGCTAGTTATGAATAAATAACAATGTATCAACGAGCCCCATCAGACACCAAATTTCTTGGCTTCCATGCTACAGCTAGATCTTCCCCTTGTTTCTGTTTTCCAAATCGACGGCGGGCGGGGCGCGGTTTGCCAATAGTCGGTTTGCTCAACGGTGGTCCCACATGAAAGTGAAAATGCTAGGCAACACGCCTTCCCTAGCTATGTGGCATGCCATACGTGCCGTGGAGTACTCCCGATTCCCGGGCGTGTGGGGGTGCGACGCGAACGCGACAGGCCTTTTCCTTTTACTGGCAATGTGCCCGTAAGTTGCGACAGGTCAAAAGTAGTAGAATAGTAGTACTTGTTCACAAACTTGAAAGAAATCACTCTTGTTTTGATATACTCCTAATATATTACTTTTCACTCAAAATATATTTCTCAGGCTGTTTTGATGAGGTGAGGGAAGGATGTGGTTTCTTTCAACATAATAAAGGTTTTTTTTTGCAAATTGGAGCAGAGAAGTGGGCTATTGTTGCAAAAATGCCCCAACTTACCTCACAGCCATTAGATGCAGATCTAATGGTCAGAAACGACGGATGGCAGGCACACCAGCATCACCAAATGAGTCTTTTATAGGAGTAGGAGTAGAGAAAGATGTATAAATCGTAACATTTGGTTCTGCTCCTTGGCACGATCGATAGATTGAAATAACGATTACTTTCAAAAAAAGATAGAAACGGTGATTGGATACACTAGGGCGGGGCTATTTCCGCCAGATAAGCAGGGTACGTAGTAGCTAGGTTGGCGCATCGTCGGTTTGGTCATATGCGGTCCGACGTGTTATAGTGTTTCTAGAAAGATGCCCGTGCGTTGCACAAAGTTGATGGAAAAGGTAAGCACAACTTATAAATTGAAGGATGGGGTACTAGTTACAGTGATGCATAAAATTAAGCAAAGGGATCGCACATGTCGGTATTGACTGGAACGAGAATGCAATAGCACAATAAGAATTAAGGCCATGATGATGTGATCGCAATGGTGGTTACAGGAGGAAAGAAGAAAGATGCAGCCATCAATGTATGACCTCCTCCTCCTCAACTTAGTGCGCCGGGCCACCGACCGGCGGCTAAGGAGCGGCGGCTTTTGTGGCGAGGTCAAGGTGCTTCTCAGCAAAGGCATCCAAGGCTTCTAGCCGGTTGAGGAAGGACAACGTCGTAGCGTCCTCAATGGCCTTGTAGATACCTATGTACATGATTTGCTCATACATGTGGATGTGTATGTCGACGAATTCTCGCAGGGCGAGGCGCCTCGCGGCGAGCGCGACCTCCAGGTGGACATTCTTCGTGGCATCGGTGGGCAGTTGCAGGGCCACCAGTCAATACCAACATGTGCGATCCCATTGGAGGCCGATTAGGGTGGCAGGCAATGAGGAGCCCGAGCTCGCGGGCTGGAGGAGCCCGGGCGCGCGGGCTGGAGGAGTACAGCGATGTCGTCCCCGAGCTTCTTGAGGATGGTGAACTTGTTGGTGGTGGAAACGATCATCTGGTCCAACTGAGAGTCGTAGTTAGTTTCGACGGCGGCCATCCACCAGTTGGTCGCGAACACCGTCTGGAGACGATCCTCGGCGCCATGCCGCAGGCCGACGTCATGGACCATCTAGCACAGCCGCTTGCCGCTCGCGCGCATCGCCGCCATGGGTCTGGAGTGAGCACTTTTGCGCTTAGTGTAGGTGCTTAGGCAAATGCTTGGGTGCGTACGATGTGGTAGATGCATTGGAATGGAGGGGCGCCTTTATACAAGTGCAAACTGTGTTGCATTCACATTGTGCAGCCTCTTTTCCCGGTCCTCCTCCCATTACTTCCCTCATGCATGCACGATGCTAATTGAAGGAGGATGCATCATTGGCTGTTCAGCATTTTGGGAACCGCTACCCCTCCCTCATCTGCATTAAAGCCGTATCGGGAACTGCGCCGCCCGCTGTCAAATCGAATAGTACTACGCCGCCTGCTGCACGCCCGGCTGAACATGCCTCCTCACCTCCATCAAACCCCTTCATTAAACCCACATGCAAACCGAGAAACCTACTCCGGCCACACGTCCGTTCATGAGCGGGCCGGAATTAAACACAGCACCGACCAAGCTCCTCCTGTCCGCCCTCAGTTTAAACGAGGCCAGACGCTGGCCAAGCTCCTACCATCCGCCCTCTATTTAAACGAGGCCAGACACACAGCAGGCAAGAATCGCACCCCTCCGCCGCTCCCCCATCTCCTCCTTCACCATTTTCTCCACTCTTCCAATGGCTTCCGAGGAGCCGTTCTCCGGCATACTACCCGGATGGGTGGCCTGGCGAGCCCTTCGAATACGGGCGAGGCCGCTCGGTGCTTCATCAACCTCACTTGGCCCGACGGAGCCAGTTGCCGCCCCAATCTCGCGTGTGGTTCAGCAACTCGCTGCTCCAGTTCAGCTTGATGAGGAGTGGCGAGCTGCTCCACACTGGTACGGCGGCGTGCACGCCGGTACGGGCATCGTCATTGTTGTGTCGTACCGCGCCACCAGTGTCTGCGGTGGCCACGCCTCCCATGCCTGCGGCGACGCCATGCAGGCAAAGACAGAAGCCGGGTGCGTGGAGAGCGACAAGTCGATGGCCAGCTTCTCCGTGTCCGCCACCATCATTAAGGAGAAGTAGAACACAGGAGGCCGCCGCCACTTGGGTCCCACTTTTGTTTTCTACTCCCTCCATTTCTAACGGATAGAAAGGAAAATATGGCAATTTTGCAAAAGGATACCCACACCCCTCTCCATGTTTGCAAATAAGGCCTTCCCTCATTCATCCTTTTCTCTACTCTTACTAGCAATGTGCCCGTGCGTTGCAACGGATCCAAAATATAATAATACATGTTCACAAACTTGAAAGAAAACACTCTAGTTTGGTGTATATATCACTAAAAATATACTCGTATTAGGTTTCACTCAAAATATATTCCTTGTGGCTGTTTTGATGAGGTGGGGAAGGGATGTGGTTGGTTTCAATATATTAAGGGGTTTCTGCAAATTGGAGCAGAGAAGTGGGGTCTTGTTGCAAAAAACCATGACTTACATCATAGTCGTTAGATGCAGATCTGATGGTTAGAAATGACGGATGGCAGACACACCGTCATCACCAACTGAGTCTTTTATAGGAGTAGAGATAAAAAAAGAGTTGGTGATGATGGTGTGCCTACCATCCTGCAATATAGGCCGTCCGATTTATATCTGACGGATAGGAAGGAAACTATGGCAATTTTGCAAACCCACACCCCTCTCCACATTTGCAAATAAGGCCTTCCCTCATTCATCCTTTTCTCTCACAAGATAAACTACTCATATAAATTCATCTTGATATTTCGTGCAACGCATGGGAATCTTGCTAGTCTCTCACAAGATAAAGTACTCATACAAATGCATCTTGATGTTCCGTGCAGCGCACGGGCATCTAGCTAGTTTCTTTTAAAATAATTACTGCGATAATTGGGTTGAAGTGATATATTTTATGTCTGCCCCGAATGATTTCAGATTCACTAGTAGTAACAAAGAAAAGGTTGTCTTGTTAATTAACAGAAAACGGGGTGAAAACTATCACATGAGGCCGCTAAAAACAAAGCACATTGGGTTCAGCGTCATCATCACTACAGCTGTGCGCGAGAGAGAAGTCTACATATCGAGGGGGCTATGGAGAAAAAGACGTATCGAGTGTGTCTGAGCGAGGCACAGAGACACAATGTTTGAGAGAGAAACCAATTGACAGATTAAGATTAGAACGAGTTGTCACCCTTTTGCTGTCATTGTTGGGGTTGGGGTGGGGGTGGGGAGGTGGAGGGAGAGAAAGATGTATCGAGAGTGTGCACGGTATGCACAGAGGTACGTACAACTAGCGAGTGTGTGTGTGTATCTGGGTGTGTTTGAAACAGGAGTAGATAGATTACTATCAAGATCGAGGTGCCACCCTACTCATTCGGTGTTGGG
This sequence comes from Triticum aestivum, assembly GCF_018294505.1. Taxonomy (NCBI): domain Eukaryota; kingdom Viridiplantae; phylum Streptophyta; class Magnoliopsida; order Poales; family Poaceae; genus Triticum; species Triticum aestivum. Next base: position 443,279,256 of record NC_057812.1, on the reverse strand, counting down.
TAGTGTGTGCGTGTGTGTGTGTTTGAGAGAGAAGCCAGTCGATAGATTAGTATCAAGATCAAGGTGTCACCCTACTCCTTCGGTGTCGGGAAGTGTGTGTGTGGGTGGGTGGGGGCAGTGACACTTACATATCTCTACTCTTATAAAAAACAGAGTTGGTGACGATGGTGTTCCTGCCATCCTGCAATATAGGCCATCCGATTTATATCTGATGGATAGGAAGGAAACTATGGCAATTTTGCAAAAAGATACCCACGCCCCTCTCCACATTTGCAAATAAGGCATTCCCTCGTTCATCCTTCCTCCCACAAGATAAACTACTCATACAAATGCATCTTGATGTTCCGTGCAATGCATGGGCATCTTGCTAGTAGGGAGAAGGAGTTTGTGTGACACATATCTATATTAATGGATAGGTAGATATGATGTGTGTGAGGCATACTTAAAGCATCACGAAGATAAACAAACGGTGTGCATGCAAATGCCGAAAAAATGAAGCGATAAACAATGTCTACACGCGCGCGTGGGGGCGCACGCGCGTGCGCGTGTGTGTGTGTGAGAGAGAGAGAGAGCGAAATCTCAAAACAAAAGGTGCTCTGCTGGAATCCCATTGTATGTATTCATATGGTTCCGGAACTCGAGTTAACCTTAGGAATATGTGTGAGAGACATAATTATCCTTTGAGACATTAGTGGCTGTGGGTGGGCGTGTTCGACAGAGAGCGCGTGTGTGTTTCTGTGTGAGAGACTTGTAGGACGGGGTAGAAAGACGAATTCTAACCTTGACGGAGGGAGATTAATACACGAAGTGTGCGTGTGTGATTCCGATGCCCACGGGGAAATGAGATATGTATGCGTGTGAGAGATATTGCACAATTCATTCACGTATCACTATCTAGCGATCGTGGACGTGCATCGCTTGAACATAAATCAATACCTACTTCGTATCGTGGCCAAAGGTACACGATCGATTCAACGCTATAAAGATTGGACACTCACATATCACTTTTTTCTATCTAAATAAACCTTTTCAATTGTGCATGCCAAAGTTACAGTGATGTTTCTTCAAACCACTAATGTAGCTATCATGTACATGCACCATTGTTACTCTTGCATTCAAATTCATTAGTCTTGGATGATTTAAGGTTCTATTATGAAGTAATATATGTAATATTCATATATGAATTCAACGGGTACGCAATTTATGAAATGGAGGCTATGTAATCATACGAGGTAACACTTTTAAGTAGCGGACTACAATATCCATTTCTTTTGTGGGACTACAATATCCATTTCATTTTGTGCGCCTCTACACTAACACGTCAATGCATTATGTTTAAAGTAAATAACCAATGGCACTAAATTATCTATTTACATGAGAAATACATAGGTTGAGCGTTTGATCCCTTTTTTGTGAATGCGCCTCTACACCCGTACGATTGGTCGCGCCCGTGTGATCGTCCAAGTTATCGGCGCATCATCCTGAGTTATTGTCTTTTTCTGGGGTGGAGTTCACACCAGTTATTAACTGCTGACGCGTGCCCCATGTACACAGTCTCGCATGACCTTCCCGCTAGCACGGTCCAAAATTAATTGAAACTGGATACGAACGATCCCGCAGGCGGCAAAATCTCCCGCCTCCTTCTAAAATTTCCGTCACCTAGTCTTTAGCATGCGAAATCCCCCTTTTGTCCTTGGTGCACGGAGAACAACAGTAACAATACCGCCCTCATCTATATAGTAGGTTGGGGCTGCTTTGGTAACTTCCGGTTCCCCTTATCACATGGCACGCCCATTTCCTCTCCCCCTCCTGCAAAACCGACTAACTCCACAACACCAGAGCATCTTACATCACGTCGTTCATACTTCATCGGCCTTTCTTCCCCTCCCCTTTCGAAACCCTAGACTGCTCACCCACTGGCGTACCAGAGCCCATTCACTGCCAGCGGCGTCCACCTTGTCGGATCTGCTTCTGCGGCCGCATCTACCCCTCCCGCCTCCACTAGAAACAAGTAGACTGCTCATCCACCACTGTACCACAGCCCATTCAGTGTCGGGCTTGTCCACGGTGCCGGTACTCTCGTCAACCGCAGCGCATCTGCAGCGGCTCATTCGTACTCCCCACCGGAGACACTTCGTCCCCCCCCCCCCCCCCTCCCGGAGCCGCCCCACCAACGCCCCCATCGACGACCTCTGATCCTCTTCGCTGACACCTTCCTCAACCCTACCGAAGCCGCTTCGCCGACACCATCGTCAACCCTGTCGGAGTATCTTCTCCTATACCATTCTCAACCCTACTGGGGCTGCTTTGCCAACTCACAAGTCCACGGCCACAGATCCGCTTCGTCGCACCCTCATCCAACCTACCGGAGCAGTTTCTGACGCCCCGTCCACAACCACAGATCCTCATCGTCGACACCATCCTTAACCCAACCACCAGAGCAGCTTCACCGACGCCCTCATCCACAGCCACAGATCTGCTTCGCCCACACCGTAGTCCACCCTATAGGAGCCGCTCCACAAACACCCTACTCGACGGTTCTAGATCTCCTTACTGGACCCCCTCCTTACTGGACCCCGACAGCTAGCGTAGTGTCATCACCCTTGACATTTCTAACCTGATTCCCACCATCTGGCAAGATGCCAAGAACCCGCCACGGCCTAGGTACTTCTCCTTTAAACTCGTCCAGCATCACCTACCCGATGTACTTCATACTAACATGTCACTGTTACCTATTATGCAGCTCGCAAAAACTACAAGGACGATGTTTTTTCTGGATCTAACAGCTTGGCCAACCAAGATTCTGGACTGAGGCATTGCTATGATCTTGTAAGGGTGTCTCTCTCTTGTATTGTTATGTGCCTGCCAGCGTGCTTTGCTAGGATTTTCGACCAGTAATCCCTTTGTGAAGACAATGATTTATACTACTGGCTGCTAAATTAGATATGTAGAGGTCATACATGATACTACCTCATACCTCCGTTCCTAAATATAAGTCTTTCTAGAGATTCCACTATAGGCTACATACGGAGCAAAATGAGTGAATGTACACTCGAAAATGCATATATATACATATGTATGTGGTCCATACTAGAATCTCTACAAAGACATATATTTAGAAACATAGGTAGTACATTACACAAAATCGTAGGTGGCATGTAGGAATTCCAGTGCACTACATTAGGCTCCCTTAGAGTGCCTGCTAGTCCAGCACACAGAGTCGTGGCTAGTTTATGCTATGCACACAATCGTTAATTGGTGGTTTAAATATTCGCAAGGGATATGCAATGTATTATCATGTAGAGATGTCTGAAATTAGCCGTGTCAACTTGCAGATAGGGTTACACGATGAAAAAGTACAAGATGTATGTGGCAATTTCATGGAACATCGCAAAAAAAGGAGAGGCAGCGGTGAGCCTATACAGTGTGCTATGGTAGGTCACTCCTCCATTGCAATCATCATGACATGTTATTTGTATGTCAGTTCTATTGGCCAAGTTTCTTATGGACAATTATTATGAGTTATCCTAAGAAAATAAGCACATGTGAATATAAGCTCCAGTCATATACCAGCAGCAGCTCATAGCAGTTCATCATATAGTAGCAGCAGGAGCAGCTCATAGCAATTCATCATATAGCAGCAGCAGGAGCAGCTTATAGCAACTCATCATATAGCAGCAGCTCATCACAATTCATCATATAGCAGTAGCTCATAGCAATTCAGCATTTAGCAACAGCAGGAGCAACTCATAGCAATGCATCATATAGCAGCAGCAGAAGCAGCTCATAGCAATTCATCGTATAGTGGATCAGAATCAAAATTTGGCAAAAAAAAAGCAGAGGAGATCCTCACTTTGTTGGATGAGCTCATCCTTCAACAGCACCTCAAGGCCACGGCCTGGGAGGAGGGGAGGGAGAATAAGGTGCCTTCTGCCACAGTCTGGCATCAGCCGTAGTTGTGTGGCGCCCGCCGGAGTAGTGAATTGGACGAACCACAGTGGAGCAGCTGCTGGAGACCATGAGAATGAGGGGCGGCGCCAGAGGGAGGAGCAGCCAGGGAGATTTGGCCCTACCCGCCGGCCATGTAGCCTAGCTGGACAAAGCATCGTCAAGGACCAGGCCAGGTGGGACCAGTGATGACGGCTCGCTGGATGAACCCTATCGCTGTAGGCAGGGGATCGAGGTAGAGGCAAAGGGGAGAGGAGATGCAAGCGGGCAGGGCAATTGCATTTTGAGTGTAATATAGGAAGATGATAACCCACAAGTATAGGGGATCAATTGCAGCCTCTTTAGATAAGTAAGAGTGTCGAACCCAACGAGGAGCTAAAGTTAGAAGAAATATTCCCTCAAGTTCTATCGACCACCGATACAACTCTACGCACACTTAACGTTCGCTTTACCTAGAACAAGTATGAAACTAGAAGTACTTTTTAGGTGATGTTGGATAGGTTTGCAAGATAATAAAGAGCGCATAAATAAAAAGTAGCGGCTGTTTAGATGAAGACACAACTAAGTTAGTTTTAGTAGAGAGCTTTTTGTCATGAGAAAGTTATTTGTCCCTAGGCAATCGATAACTAGACCGGTAATCATTATTGCAATTTTATTTGAGGGAGAGGCATAAGCTAACATACTTTCTCTTCTTGGATCATATGCACTTATGATTGGAACTCTATCAAGCATCCACAACTACTAAAGATTATTAAGGTAAAACCCAACCATAGCATTAAAGTATCACGTCCTCTTTATTCCCATACGCAAACAACCTACTTACTCGGGTCTGTGCTTCTGTCACTCACGCCACCCGCCATAAGCAAATGATGAACATATTGCAAACCCTACAGCGGGAATCCCTCACGCGTGCATGACACGGAGAGCACCACAGGACAACACCAATAATAAAACATGCAACTCAAACCAATCACGATCATCAATTAACCCATAGGACAAAACGGATATACGCAAACATCATAGGATAGCCATACATCATTGGAAAATAATATATAGCATTGAGCATCATGTTTCAGAAGAGATTATAACGGGTAAAAGAGGGGTTACACCACTGCATTGAAGGGGGAAGAGTTGGTGATGATGGCGGTGAAGTTGTTGGTGTAGACCGTTGTCGCGATGATGGCCCCGGCGGCGTTCCGGTGCCACATGAGGGGGAGAGAGCCCCCCTTCTTCTTCTTCTTCCTTGACCTTCTCCCTAGATGGGAGAAGGGTTTCCCCTCTGGTGCTTTGTCTCCATGGCATGGGAGGGGCGAGATCCCCTCCGAGATTGGATATGTCTCTTTGTCTCTCTCTGTTTCTGCGTTCCCTAATTCTGCCCTTTCACCATTTCTTAAATTCCCGGAGATCCGTAACTCCGATTGGGCTGAATTTTGGACACGGTTTTTATCCGGATATTGGCTTTCTTGCAGAGAAAGAAGGGCACCAACTGCCTTACGGGGTGTCCACGAGGGCCCAGGGCGCTCCCCTGCCTCATGGCCCCCTCGGGCATCATCTCGCGTTGATTCTTCTTCCCAAAAATCACATATATTCCAAAACAAAACCATCATTTTTATCCTGTTTGGACTCTGTTTGATATGGATATTCTGCAAAACAAAAAACATGAAACAAGCAGGAACTGACACTAGGCACTGGATCAATATGTTAGTCCCAAAAATTGTATAAAAAGTTACCAAAAGTATATAAAAGTTGTAGAATATTGGCATGGAACAATCAAAAATTATAGATACAACGGAGATGTATCAGCATCCCCAAGCTTAATTCCTGCTCGTCCTCGAGTAGGTAAATGATAAAAAAGAAAAAGTTTGATGTGGAATGCTACCTAGCATAATATTGATCATGTAATCTAATCATGGCATGAATATTAAGATACGAGTGATTCAAAGCAATAGTCTATCATTTGACATTAAGACTAATAAAGCAATCATGTCTTTTCAAAATAACATGGCCAATGAAAGTTATCCCTACAAAATCATATGGTCTGGCTATGCTCCATCTTCACCACACAAAATATTCAAATCATCCACAACCCCGATGACAAGCCAAGCAATTGTTTCATACTTTTGACGTTATCAAACCTTTTCAACTTTCACGTAATACATGAGCGTGAGCCGTGGACATAGCACTATAGGTGGAACAGAATATGATGATGGAGGTTGTGTGGAGAAGACAAAAAGGAGAAAGTCTCACATCGACGTGGCTAATCAACGGGCTATGGAGATGCCCATCAATTGATGTCAATGTGAGGAGTAGGGATTGCCATGCAACTGATGCACTAAGAGCTATAAGTGTAGCTCAAACTGGATAATAAGTGGGTGTGCATCCAACTGTCTTGCTCATGAAGACCTCGGGCATTTGACGAAGCCCATCATCGGAATATACAAGCCAAGTTCTAAAATGAAAATTCCCACTAGTATATGAAAGTGATAACTCAAGAGACTCTCTATATGAAGAACATGGTGCTACTCTGAAGCAAAAGTGTGGTAAAAGGATAGTAACATTGTCCCTTCTCTCTTTTCTCTCATTTTTTTAAAAAATCTCTTTTTTCTTTTTTTTTGTTGGCTTCTTTGGCCTCTCTCTCTCTCTTTTGGGGGGGGGCTTCTTTGGCCACTTTTATTTTGATAACCTCACATGGGACAATATTCTAATAATGATGATCATCACACTTTTATTTACTTACGACTCAATATTACAACTCGATACTAGAACAAAATATGACTCTATATGAATGCCTCCGGCGGTGTACCGGGATGTGCAATGATCTAGCGTAGCAATGACATCAAAAAATGACAAGCCATGAAAACATCATGCTAGCTATCTTACGATCATAAAAAGCAATATGACAATAAATGCTCAAGTCATGTATATGATGATGATGAACTTTGCATGGCAATATATCTCAGAATGGCTATGGAGATGCCATAATAGGTAGGTATGGTGGCTGTTTTGAGGAAGATATAAGGAGGCTTATGTGTGATAGAGCGTATCGTATCACGGGCTTTGGATGCACTGATGAAGTTTGCACCAACTCTCGAGGTGAGAAAGCGCAATGCACGGTACCGAAGAGGCTAGCCATGATGGAAGGGTGAGAGTGCGTATAATCCATGGACTCAACATTAGTCATAAAGAACTCACATACTTATTACAAAAATCTATTAGTCATCGAAACAAAGTACTACGCGCATGCTCCTAGGGGGGTAGATTGGTAGGAAAACACCATCGCTCGTCCCCGACCGCCACTCATAAGGAAGACAATCAATAAATACCTCATGCTCCGACTTCATCACATAATTGTTCACCATACGTGCATGCTACGCGAATCACAAACTTCAATACAAGTATTTCTACAATCCACAACTACCCACTAGCATGGCTCTAATATCACCATCTTTATATCGCAAAACTATTGCAAGGAATCAAACATATCATATTTAGTGATCTACAAGTTTTATGTAGGATATGACTAACCATGTGAATGACCAATTCCTGTCATCTCTCTAAATAGATATAAGTGAAGCAAGAGAGTTTCATCCTTTCTACAAAAGATATGCCCACGCTCTAACAAATATAAGTGAAGCAAAAGAGCATTCTACAAATGGCGGTTTTCTAAGTGAAGAGAAACAGGCAATCCAAACTTCAAATGATATAAGTGAAGCACATGAAGCATTCTATAAATCGATACTCAAAAGATATAAGTGAAGTGCAATGAGCATTCTATAAATCAACCAAGGACTATATCATACCAGCATGGTGCATCAAAGAAAAGTGAAAACTAAATGCAAAAGACGCTCCAAGATTTACGCATATCACGTAACGAATAAAAATATAGCTCCGAATGAAATTACCGATGATTGTTAGAAGAAAGAGGGGATGCCTTCCAGGGCACCCCAAGCTTGGTTGTTTGGGAGTCCTTGAATATTTCCTTGGGGTGCCTCGGGCATCCCCAAGCTTAGGCTTTTGCCACTCCTTATTCCTTCATACATTGTGATCTCTCCCAAAACTTGAAAACTTCAATCACACAAAACGTATCAGAAAGTTCGGTAAGATCCGTTAGTATAATAAAGCAAATCACTACTCTAAGTACTGTTTCAAACCAATTAATATTTTTTTCATTGTATTTGGCCTTTCTCTCAATTGACAGAAAACGTGACCTACTGTGACAAACACGTATCATCACGGAAGTGTCTTTTTTTTGTAGTGTAGTATATGAAAGTGACAACATAGGAGACTCTCTATCATGAAGATCATGGTGCTACTTTGAAGCACAAGTGTGTCAGAAGGATAGTAACATTATCCCTTCTCTCTTTTTCTCTCAGTTTTTTGGGTCTTCTATTTTTGTATTTGGCCTTTCTCTTTTTTTTTCTTAATTTCCTCACATGGGACAATGCTCTAATAATGAAGATCATCAAACTTTTATTTACTTACAACTCGAAAATTACAACTCGATACTAGAACAAAATATGACTCTATGTGAATGCCTCTAACGGTTTACCGGGATGTGCAATGAATCAAGAGTGACATGTATGAAAGAATTATGAACGGTGGCTTTGCCACAAATACAATGTCAACTACATGATCATGCAAAGCAATATGACAATGATGGAACGTGTCATAATAAGCGGAACGGTGGAAGTTGCATGGCAATATACCTCGGAATGGCTATGGAAATGCCATAATAGGTACGTATGGTGGCTGTTTTGAGGAAGGTATATGGTGGGTTTATGGCACCGGTGAAAGTTGCGCGGCACTAGAGAGGCTAGCAATGGCGGAAAGGTGAGAGTGCGTATAATCCATGGACTCAACATTAGTCATAAAGAACTGACATACTTATTGCAAAAATCAATTGGTTATCGAAACAAAGTACTACACGCATGCTCCTAGGGGGTTAGATTGGTAGGAAAAGACCATCGCTCGTCCCCGACCGCCACTCATAAGACAATCAAAAAATATCTCATGCTCCAACTTCATTACATAACGGTTCACCATACGTGCATGCTACAGGGCTCACAAACCTTAACACAAGTATTTCTCAAATTCACAACTACTCGCTAGCATGACTCTAATATCACCATCTTATCTCAAAACAATCATAAGGAATCAAACTTCTCATAGTATTCAATGCACTTTATATGAAAGTTTTTATTATACCTCTCTTGGATGCCCATCATATTAGGAGTAAATTCATATCCAAAGCAAATTACCACGCTGTTTAGAGACTCTCAAAATGATATAAGTGAAGCATGAGAGTTCAACAATTTCTTCAAAATAAAACTACCGTCGTGCTCTAAAAGGATATAAGTGAAGCACTAGAAAAAATGATAAACTACTCCAAAAGATATAAGCGAAGATCAATGAGTAGTCGAATAATTATGTAACTATGTGAAGACTCTTTCTCATAAATAAAATTTTAGATCTTAAGTACTTTATTTGAATGGCAAGCAAAACAAAATAAAATGGAATTGCAAGGATAGCACATATCATGTGAAGAAGCAAAAACTTAGGCTCAACCAAAACTGACCGATAGTTGTTGAAGAAGAAAGGTGGGATGCCTACCGGGGCATCCCCAAGCTTAGATGCTTGAGACTTCTTAGAATATTAATTAGGGATGCCTTGGGCATCCCCAAGCTTGAGCTTTTGTGTCTCCTTATTTCCTCTCATATCACGGTTGCCCTAATTCTTAAAAACTTCATCCACACAAAACTCAAAAAGAACTCGGGAGATAAGTTAGTATAAATCCATGCATAACCTTCTTATTCTCTACTGCAGCAAATCACTAAAATTATTATTTGACATTGCATAGTAAATCTCTCATCATATTTAACACTTTTATACTCAAATAAAATCTTTAAACAAGCAAAACATATGTAAACAATGCAATCATAACAGTAATCTGTTTAAACAGGATAGTCTATAAAGAATGTAACAGGAATCATACTTCTTTAACTCAAAAATTTCTGAAAATTTACCACACTGTAAATAATTTGTTGTTACGCATTGTGTAAAAATTTCAACATTTTATCATGTCCGAACTATTCACAAATATTCAACACAAAACAACAAACTTTCTGTTTTTAAAACAACAACATATGGACTTGCAAAATAAGCATGGTAAAGGCTATACTTGACCTTTCTATTGAAGTAGCGACCAGACCTCAAACGGTCCAATCTCTGTGCTCAGGTGTCATCCCTGGATCAGTAATGCTGACACCACACAATACTTGAAGGATTTATAACAGAGTAGCAATCACACACTTATTACATCGAGTGTCTCAAAAGACAACTTATTACAATAAATATGGCTTAAGGCCATCTAATAACGATAACAGCGGAAGGCTTGGAAGATAAGTGAGTCCATCAGCTCCAACAGCATCACTGAGTATAGAACCACGACCTAAAAGCACCTTAATCATCGTCTGAGAAGTCTCAACATTAACGTTGCAGCCCGAAATGGGTCAGCACATGGAATATGCTGGCAAAGTAACACATAGAGAGTAATGGAATGAATAGGCTATTCTATATGCATATTTGGCTGGTGGAAAGCTCTATGGTTATAGTTTTGCATAAAGCCAATTTTTCCCTACTATAAAGGAATAAATTTTATTTAACTATCATGGTAGTTGTTAAACATTAAGAATGGTTGACAGCATTCTCAATCCCAATTAAGCATCCTCATTAAACATAACCCAACAAAATTAATTTTAGAGTAACAAGATGAGATTCACATGATAATCCAAGTACTAGATACTCAAGATGTCCATAACCGAGAACACGGCTAATCATGATTAGTTTATACACTCTGCAGAGGTTTGTGCACTTTTCCCCACAAGACTCAATTGCCTCTGTTTGGTTTCTCGCACTACAAGGTGTTTGAGAAACGGATGACCGAGACATAGTCTTTCAGAAGTGCTAGCACCTTACGATCGGGTAGACCGTTACACCTACTTTCCCCTACATCTGCTAGTCTACCACTGTAAGAGTTCGCACAACTTAATCAACTATGCTAGAGCCCATAGTAGCTTGTGGCTGCACACGGAAGTTTCTAGCATGAATAATCTCATGATCCCTTTGAGCCTGGGTGGCGGTCCAAAAGAAAAACAGGCAATCGCTGGAATACCCAGGTGCCTCAATCCACCCAGATGTGTATTTAAGTTGCCACCTTAGATAAACCATTAATTTAACAATCTCACATCTGTCATGGATACACTCACCCAATCCATGTCTACTAGCATAGCATGGGACAATAAGCAAACGTAGAAGTAACTCCCAAAGGTTTGATAATAACATGTAATAGGTACTACCTCAACTACTTCCCAAGCCCACAATTTAATTAGACCCTAATCATGCAATGTGTGAGGATTGATCTAATGCAATAAAACTGGGTAGTAGGAGGTATGATCAAAGTGTTACTTGCCTTGCTGATGATCTGCAAGACATAGCGATTCGAAGTAGCAAGCGGCGCACTCCGGGTACTCTATCGCAAACAAACAAGCATACAATAAGTACTCAACTAGTGCACGGGTAAAACTCGAATAAAAGATCTAACCAGAAAGTTCAACTTAAGAACTCCGGTTGGCAAAAAGAATCAAATCGAACGAAGCAACGAAAGACAAACGGCAAAAGAAATAGGCTTCATTTACTATTCTGGATCTAGGGCAATTTTTACAGAGGGAAAAACTTGTTTGAGTTGGTTAAAAGGAAAGAGGGTTTTGAGACGAAACTCTAGGCGCTTGAATCGCCTGATTCTGATAAACGAGCGAAAAGTTAGACTAAAACGAAAATCGGATCAGGAATCACGATCTGAAAAAATTCACGGATTTAATTCGAGAAAAAGAAAAACGATGAACGTTCGTTAAAACGAACGAATAGACGAATGCTCGCTGATTAAATAAACCGGAAAAACTGATCTATTTAAAAAACCGAAACTAAAAAAACGAACAAAACTGACGGAAAACCGATCGATTTTCTAAAAAAAACGGCGGCGAAAAAACTACCTCTGGCGGCGGATCCGGCGGCGGCGGCCTAGGGTTAGGGTTCGGGGGCGGCGGTGACTTGGGCTGGCCTCGGGCCTCGGGGTGCTATATAAAGGGCCCGGCCAGGCGGAGTCCTGGCCGGTTACGGCCCAAGGTCGGTTTGGACTTTTTTTATAATTACGCTCAGAAAAAAAACAAAAGGAATACTAAACAGAGTCCAAAAATCCCAAAATAAACTTTCACCGGCTTCTAAAATCAAGCCGCACAGGATGAACATTTATTTGGGGTCTAAATGCAATTTTGAAAAACGCGCATTTTTCCCTAATTCAAATAAAATAGCAAATAAATCCAAATAAAATCTTATTTGATTTTTTTATTAAATCCTCAATATTTATTTATTTTGGGAAAGTCATTTTATTCCCTCTCTCATATTTTGATAATAGAAATAATTGAAGATAAAATAAATAAAATCAAATGATCCTATTTTCAAAAATTGAGAAAACTCAAATATGAAAATAACAAAATCCCCAACTCTCTCCGAGGGTCCTTGAGTTGCATAGAATTTTCTAGGATCAGCCAAAATGCAAATAAAATATGATATGCAATGATGATCTAGTGTATAACATTCCAAATTGAAAATTTGGGATGTTACAAACATTACTCTAAATAACAGCAAGCAAATCCTAATAAAAGAAAATGATGCTCCAAGCAAAACACATATCATGTGGTGAATAAAAATATAGCTCCAAGTCAAGTTACCGATTAACAAAGACGAAAGAGGGGATGCCATCCGGGGCATCCTCAAGCTTAGGCTCTTGGCTATCCTTGAATATTACCTTGGGGTGCATTGATCGTCCCCAAGCTTAGGCTCTTGCCACTCCTTATTCCGTAGTTCATCGAATCTTTACCCAAAACTTGAAAACTTCACAACACAAAACTTAACAGAAAACTCGTAAGCCCCGTTAGTATAATAATGCAAATCACCACTTAGGTACTGTCAAGACAAGATTCATAATTTTTATCACATGATTCCTACTTTACCCTATCATTTATACAATTTATATTAAGCAATATAAGCCATAGAAACTAGAAAAAATGCAAACTATGCATCAAAAACAGAATCTGTCAAAAACAAAATAGTCTATAGTAATCTGTAACTCTTGAATACTTTTGTAACTCCAAAAATTCTGAAATAATAGGAAAACCTGAGTAATTTGTTTATTAATCTTCTGCAAAACGAATAAGTATTTTATCACGCTTCTGTTAAAATTTAGAATTGTTTTCCTAAGCACAAAAGTTTCTATTTTCAGCAAGATCGAATCAACTATCACCATAGATCATCCCAAAGGTCTTACTTGACACTTTAATGAAACAAAAGTTGTAAAACATGATTACTACAGTAGAATAATCATGTGAACACACCAAAACAGTGGGTATAAATGTTGGGTTGTCTCCCAACAAGCGCTTTTCTTTAATGCCTTTCTAGCTAGGCATGATCAATTTAATGATGCTCACATAAAAGATAGGAATTGAAACATAATGGGAGCATCATGAAGCATATTACAAGCACATTTAAGTCTAACCCACTTCCTATGCCTAGGGATTTTATGAGCAAACAACTTATGGGAGCAAGAACCAACTAGCATAGGAAGGTAAAACAAGCATAACTTCAAGATTTTCAACATATAGAGAGGAAACTTGATATTATTGCAACTCCTACAAGCATATATTCCTCCATCATAATAATTTTCAGTAGCATCATGAATGAATTCAACAATATAATTATCACATAAATCATTCTTTTCATGATCTACAAGCATAGAAATTTTATTACTCTCCACATAAGCAAATCTATTCTCATCAATAGTAGTGGGAGCAAACTCAACGAAATAACTATCATGTGAGGCACAATCCAATTGAAAATTAAAATCATGATGACAAGTTTCATGGTTATCATTATTCTTTATAGAATACATGTCACCACAATAATCATCATAAATAGGAGGCGTGCTTTCATCATAATAAATTCGCTCATCAAAACTTGGGGGACAAAAAATATCATCTTCATCAAACATAGCATCCCCAAGCTTATGGCTTTGCATATCATTAGAATCATGGATATTCAAAGAATTCATACTAACAACATTGCAATCATGCTCATCATTCAAATATTTAGTGCCAAACATTTTTATGCATTCTTCTTCAAACACTTTGGCACAATTATTGGAATCCTTATTTTCACGAAAGACATTAAAAAGATGAAGCATATGAGGCAACCTCAATTCCATTTTTGTAGTTTTCTTTTATAAACTAAACTAGTGATAAAACAAGAAACTGAAAGATTCGATTGCAGGATCTAAAGATATACCTTCAAGAACTAACCTCCCCGGCAACGGCGCCAGAAAAGAGCTTGATGTCTACTACGCAACTTTATCCTTGTAGACGTTGTCGGGCCTCCATGTGCAGAGTTTTGTAGGACAATAGCAAATTTCCCTCAAGTGGATGACCTAAGGTTTATCAATCTGTGGGAGGCATATGATGAAGATGGTCTCTCTCAAACAACCCTGCAACCAAATAACAAAGAGTCTCTTGTGTCCCCAACACAACCAATACAATGGTAAATTGTATAGGTGCACCAGTTCGGCGAAGAGATGGTGATACAAGTGCAATATGGATGGTAGATATAAGTTTTTGTAATCTGAAAATATAAAAACATCAAGGTAAATAGTAGTAAAAGTGAGCGAAAACAGTATTGCAATGCTTGAAAACAAGGCCTAGGGTTCATACTTTCACTAGTGCAAGTTCTCTCAACAATGATAACATAATTGGATCATATAACAATCCCTCAACGTGCAACAAAGAGTCACTCCAAAGTCACTAATAGAGGAGAACAAACGAAGAGATTATTGTAGGGTACGAAACCACCTCAAAGTTATTCTTTCTGATCGATCTATTGGGCTATTCCTATAAGTGTCACAAACAACACTGGAGTTCATACTAAAATAACACCTTAAGACACACATCAACCAAAACCCTAATGTCACCTAGATACTCCAATGTCACCACAAGTATCAGTGGGTTCGATTATACAATATGCATCACACAATCTCAAATTCATCTATTCAAACCAACACAGAGAACTTCCAAGAGTGCCCCAAAGTTTCTACCGGAGAGTCAAGACGAAAACATGTGCCAACCCCTATGCATAAGTTCACAAGGTCATAGAACCCGCAAGTTTATCACCAAAACATACATCAAGTAGATCACGTGAATATTCCATTGTCACCACAGATAAGCACATGCAAGACATACATCGATCAAGTGTTCTCAAATCCTTAAAGACTCAGTCCGATAACATAACTTCAAAGGGAAAACTCAATCCATTACAAGAAGGTAGAGGGGGAGAAACATCATAAGATCCAACTATAATAACAAAGCTCGCGGTACATCAAGATCGTGCTAAATCAAGAACACAAGAGAGAGAGAGAGATCAAACACATAGCTACTGATAAATACCCTTAGCCCCAAGGGTGAACTACTCCTTCCTCATCATGGAGAGCACCGGGATGATGAAGATGGCCACCGGTGATGATTCCCCCCTCCGGCAATGTGCCGGAACAGGGTCCCGATTGGTTTTTGGTGGATACAGAGGCTTGCGGCGACGGAACTCCCAATCTAGGTTATGTTCTAGAGGTTTGGGGATATATAAGAGGTATTGGCGTCGAGAACAAGTCAGGGGAGGCCACGAGGGGCCCACAAGGTCGAAGGGCGCGCCCTACGGGGGTGGGGGCGCCCTCCACCCTTGTGGAGGCCTCGGGACTCCTCTAGTGCATCTCCGGTACTCATTGGGCTTCGATTGGTCCAAAAACAATCGTCGTAAAGTTTCAAGTCATTTGGACTCTGTTTGATATTCCTTTTCTGTAAAACTTAAAAAAAAGGAAAAACAGAAACTGGCACTAGGCTTTAGGTTAATAGGTTAGTCCCAAAAATCATATAAAATAGCATATAAATGCATGTAAAACATCCAAGATAGATAATATAATAGGTAAACTAGAATAACCATCTAATATAATCTTTTGACGCAGGTATTTGAGAGAAACCAGAATAACCATCTAGAAAGCAAAAATGAGTATGTTTGGATAATCTTTCTAGCATTTGATCGATAAAAGGTAAAGGGTAATGATCTTTTCTAGTAGCTTTATTTAATTTGCGAAAATCAATTACCATCCTATAACCTGTAACAATTCTTTGTGGAATCAATTCATTCTTATCATTAGGAACAACAGTAATACCTCCCTTCTTAGGGACACAATGAACATGACTTACCCATTGACTATCAACAATAGGATAAATTATACCTGCCACCAGAAGCTTCAATATTTCATTCCTTACCACTTCTTTCATCTTAGGATTTAATCGTCGTTGATGATCAACAACTGGTTTAGCATCTTTCTCCAATTTAATTTTGTGCTGACATAGAGTGGGACTAATGCCCTTAAGATCATCGAGAGTATATCCAATAGCGGCACGATGCTTCTTATGAGTTTTCAATAATTTATTTTCTTCATGCTTTGAAAGATTACGCTAATAATAACAGGATATATCTTCTTTTCATCAAGATAAGCATATTTCAGAGTATCAGGTAATTGTTTGAGCTCAAACACGGGATCACCCTTAGGTGGAGGAGGATCCCCAAGGATTTCAACAGGCAAATTGTGTTTCAAAATAGGTCCTTGTTTAAAGAATACTTCATTTATTTCCCTTCTTTCATTCATAAACATATCATTTTCATTGTCTAACAAATATTGTTCTAAAGGATCAGCAGGAGGCACGGCAATAGAAGCAAGACCAATAATTTCATCCTTACTAGGCAATTCTTTATCATGTGGTTGTCTACGAAATTTAGAGAAATTAAAATCATGAGACATATCCCCTAAACCAACAGTAACAATGTCTTTCTTGCAATCTATATTAGCATTAACAGTATTCAAGAAAGGTCTAGCAAATATAATGGGACAAAAATTATCTTGTGGGGAACCAAGAACAAGAAAATCAGTAGGATATTTTATCTTCCCACACAAGACTTCAACATCTCTAACAATTCCAATTGGTGATATAGTATCTCTATTAGCAAGCTAAATAGTAACATCAATATCTTCTATCCCAGCCGGTGCAATATCTTTCATAATATCTTTATATAAAGTATAAGGTATTGCACACACACTAGCACCCACATCACATAAGCCATGATAACAATGATCTCCTATTTTAACAGAAACAACAGGCATGCCAACAATAGGTCTGTGTTTATCTTTAGTATCAGGTTTAGCAATCGTAGCAGCTTCATCACAGAAATAAATAACATGCCCATAAATATTATCAACCAAGAGATCTTTAACAGTAGCAATACTAGGTTCAACTTTAATTTTCTTAGAGGGTTTGGGTGTTCTAATATTACTTTTGTTAACCACAGTCGAAGCTTTAGCATGATCCTTTATTCTAACAGGGAAAGGAGGTTTGTCAATATAAGCAGTCGGAACAATAGGATCAACATTATAAGTAATAGTTTCTTCTTCAACTTTAATAGGTTCTACTAATTTAACTTCAATGGGAGGATGATATTTAAACCACTTCTCCTTAGGGAGATCAACATGAGTAGCAAAAGATTCACAAAAAGAAGCTACTATCTCAGAGTCAAGTCCATATTTAGTGCTAAAATCACGAAAAGCATTGGTATCCATAAAAGATATAACATAATCAAAATTAAGGTTTATACCCGACTCTTTACCTTCGTCGAGATATCAATCTTCAGAGCTGAGTTTAATTATTTCCAATAAATCCCATTTGAATTCAATATCATTCTTCATATAGGAACCAGTACAAGAAGTATCGAGCATGGATCGAACATTACGAGAAAGCTGAGCATAAATTTTTTGAATAATAATTTCTCTTGAGAGCTCATGATTGGGGCATGAATATAACATTGACTAAAGCCCCCCTGTAACACCCACAATGCGGCTATATCTCCCACGTGTCGGGGCATGACTTAGAGGCATAGCCGCATGGTAGTTTTGTCGCAAGAGGGGTAATCTTCACACAATCCCATGTACTGAATAAGAAAGGCATAAAGAGTTGGCTTACAATCGCCACTTCACACAATACATAAATAAATCATACATCATACAAAGTACAATCAAAAGTCCGACTACGGAACCAAAATAAAGGAAGACAACCCAAAATGCTAGATCCCCGATTATCCCAATTGGGCACCACTACTGATCATCCAGAAAAGACACATGCAACGACCAAGATCTTCATCGAGCTCCCACTTGAGCTCGGTTGCGTCACCTACACTGGTATCATCGGCACCTGCAACTGTTTGGAAGTATCTGTGAGTCACGAGGACTCGGTAATCTCACACCCGCGAGATCAAGACTATTTAAGCTTATGGGTAGGAGAAGGGTAATGAGGTGGAGCTGCAGCAAGCACTAAGCAAATATGGTGGCTAACATACGCAAATAAGAGCGAGAAGAGAAGCAATGCAACGGTCATGAAGCTAGAAGTGATCCTCAAACTACTTACGTACAAGCAGAAGACAAGACCGTGTTCACTTCCCGGACTCCGCCGAAAAGAGACCATCACGGCTACACACGCGGTTGATGCATTTTAATTAAGTCAAGTGTCAAGTTCTCTACAACCGGACATTAACGAATTCTCATCTGCCACATAACCGCGGGCACAACTCTTGAAAGTTTATACCCATCATGACAATTTGGGAGGCTTGATAAACAAGTGGTAGGTAGCGCGACATAGCGATAGAGCGAAAAACTAGCAAGCAAAGATAGAAGTGATATCGAGGGTATGGTCGTCTTTCCTGAGATCCCGCAAGGAAGAAGAACGAGTCCAAGAAGTAGACGAATGGACGTAGTTGAACGAATCCTCACAACTCCGGAACGAAACTGAAGTTAACGAGAGAAGCAACCCAGAAAGAAGCAAGCAACATAGTAAACAACCATCACATAAACATGGCATGATGCACAACCAAGTATGATTCATGTTCGGTTTAATGAGGCATGGCATGGCAAAGTGCACAAACAATACTACAAGTTAAGCGGAGCTCAATATGCAACGAGTTCATATTGACGAAACACCACATACATTTATTTAGTTCTCTCTTGTTATGTACCCAACAATATTAAATGTTGTTAAAAATGGCAAGAGGTGAAGCATAAGAAAACTACCTATCTAGGCAAGTTTAAATGAGGCCGGAACAACAAACAACAATTCCGGAAAAATCCCCATGTGCATATTTTAAGGTTGGTACTGTTCAGCCCTAAACCATATTTTAGAGGTGTTAAACATGCAAGATGAGTGCACCAAGTTAAACTAGGAATTTTTCTGCCCCATTTACATATGAAGTTTATTAAATTCCGAGTTACGGTTATTTAGTTATGAAATAAAACATTTTAACATGGCATATGAGCAAATTCAAACAAACAACATTTTAAACTTTTTTAACATGGATGAAAGTAGCATATTATGAAACTAGACAAAATTCTAAGCAAGTTACGTGTTTACATCATTTTAATCCGATGCACTATTTGTGAGTTATTAAATGCATGAAGTTTAGGGGCTAAACTGCAAAACAATAAACCCTAGACTAAATAGACAAATTCGCAGGTCAGGAAAAAAAGCTATCGGGCCGAAACTGTAGGCTGGCCCAATGGGAGAAAAAAAGGTTGGGCGCTAGGGATGGCCTCACCCAGTGGGCCTTGGCCCAGATCGGTGAAAAGGGAGAGGCCGGCAGGGGCGCGCTGGGCTCTGGACGCGCTGGTCGCAGCCCAGTCATGGGTCAACGCGCGGCAGTGCTCGTTCGAGTGAGGCATTCGCTGCAGGGAAGCAGAGGAAGGCGGCGTGCCACAGGGAGGTCCTCCAGCGAGACAGGGGACGATTGGAAGATGCTGGAGAGCAGCAGATCCGGGCGCGGGCGGCATCGGGGCCCCAACTCCGGCCGGATCTAGGCAGAGATGACCGGATCCACCGCGGGGATGGCGAGGCCGGCGAGCTCCGGTGAGTGAAGGGCGACCTGGGGCGGAGCAGTGGGTCAGTGGGAGGCGGCGGCGACGGATGGCGGTGCAGGGGACCGACAAGGCCGACGGGATGCGCGAGAAGCAGGGTCGCGGGCGCTGGTGGTCTCCGGCACGGGCAACGACAACTAGCGGCGCTCTGTAGGAGCTTGGGTGCGCGGGACGAGCCCCTGGCTCAAGCGCTCGCGGGTGCCTGCGGCTGCGGCGGCGGGCGGCTCGGGCCCGGGCAGGCCCGCGATGGGCCTCCAGGGCCGCGGCGAAGTTGGGGGAGGCGGGCGCGACGTGGCTTCGTCTAGTTGGCTGCGCGCGGTGGGTGGCGACGGCGCTATGAGTCGGAGCGCGCCAAGCGGCGGGGATGCGGTGGCCGGCGCGGAAACGGAGGGGAGCGGCGACGCTGATGATTGGGGTGGCACGGAAAACAAGGAGGGGGTTAGGAGGCTGCCAAAATGGAAGGGGAGGGGGTTTTAATAGGAAAGGAAGCTAGGATTAGGGTTAGGAGGGGTTTCTGGAGCGCTTCGGAGCCTCCGATCATGATCGTGCGGCTCCGGACAGAGGGGGAACTAGGTGGGGTTTGTGGGCTGTGTAGGAGAGGTCTCAGGCTGAGAAGAGAGAGACGGAAATGCAGACCGACAAGGTTTCCGGAGACCGAAAACGTCCGATGTTTGACCGGCTTATAGTGCCTCTATATGTTTAACGGTTGGGCTATCAAACGAGCTCCGAATGCGAGGAAACTTGACAGATGGTCTATCCACACTATAATAAGACCGCATGCCAACTTTCATCCCATTCCGAGAACATTTTCTGGCCACTTATAAAATAATATTACGAACATGTCGTGGGCGCGTGCAAGTGTGTTTGGGCTCAGAACGAACAATGGAAGGAACGGGGAGACCGGGACGGACGCAAGTTTCGAAAACATGCAGATGCAATGCAGATGATGACATGGCAAGATGCAACACACAAGCGAATGACAAGGCAACAACAGCGAATAACTGGAAGACACCTGGTGCGACGGTCTCGGGGCGTTACAACACTCCGCCACTACAAGAGGATCTCGTCCCGAGATCTAGGATGGCACCGAGAGAAACGGAAGAGGAAGACAAGAGGTAAAACTAAGTTGCTTCTTTGACAAACAAGTGAAACCAAAGAACCTTGATAGGTTAAACAATTTCGAGAAAAGAATACAACGGAGATGAACGAAGTTGAAAACACTCCGTTAGAAAAGAGGAACAAGGAACATTTCGAAAACCTTGGGGTTGCAAGACATGAATGAAGAGCTCCAGCGACAAGGAAGGACAAGTAACCACTCCATTTGAAACAGAATAAGCAAGGGAAAATAGAAGATAGATCATTGGAATAAAAGAATGGAGAGGAAAATGCCAACTTATGCCACAAATGAGCTTGGAGAGCACCCTTCTAAGAAAGTTATAACGGAGTTGTTGGAAAACCAACAACGAAAAGATAAGCTTGATGTGGGCTTATGAAAGACATCTCAAAATTATGAGGTGACGACCTGCCACTCATGGGAAAAAGATCTGATTGAGAGGTAGAAAAGATAGAAAACTTCTTCCACCGAGGTGATAAGAAAACTTGGATCATAGGTAATCATCACAACGAGAAACATTCCCAATGGAAGGCTTTAGGTGAAATCTATACCAAGATAACTCCAAGGAAGAAAGTGATGGGTTTAAATATCCCATTTCTGACAACTTGTCAATCATGAAACATGAAGGGAAACTTCCTAAATAACATAACACCACCTCAAAAGATGAGATATGAAAGAATTGCACTTTGGAATGCAAGATGAAGAATGCTTGACCTCCTAAAAACAAAACATGTGTTGAGAACCATTTTTATCTTTGAGTATAGCTTGGCGGATCAAAACTTCGAGAGAAAATCTTGAAGAACAATTGAAGAATGAAAGGAATCCTTGAATGATCAAAAAGAAGTGAAGGATGAAAAGAATAAGATTGAAGCCTTGCAATGATTGGATGGAGCTTTGCAATGAGATAAAGTGGAAACTTGGAACTCCGGAAAGAAAAGATAAAGCATCTCGAATAGAGAATGTGATATGATGAACCACTCTGAAAAGAAGAAACTAGATCGCTTGAAAGAAACAATAATAAGAATTATGTTATGCGTATCCCTCACCAATTTAAATTGATGACAATCAACGGATTTGGCATACTACTTATTCTCGTAGAACGGATTAAGATAGATATGGCGAAAACATGGGAAGGTCTTCAACGAACCACCGGTAGGATTGAAACAACGAATAAATTGATGTGATAACGTATGAAGAGAAATCTTGATCGAACCACTGTAAGGATTGAAAATGAACAAAGAAAAGATAGTGAAACACCGGGAAGAATTAGAAAATGAATGAAGATACTTTAGATAATTTAGATGCAAGTGAACGAAGAGATCCTGAGCTGATTAGAGAATACTTGAATGAAGCACTGGTACGATTTGGAGAACGAGAGCTGAAAAGCTGGAATGAATAATTCTGAGATGATGGGCTCCGGAGAATCAAACTGAAAAGACTCCTGAATTGCTCCGGATGGGTGAAAAAAATTCTCACAATTGGAAATAATTATGAGAGGATGGCATCAAGCTTGAACCATGAATCTTTGGAAGAACGGGTAAGAATTTAACAGGAGCTCTTCTTCGGTCTTTAAAATCCGAGAATGACGGTGAGAAACACCACCATGATTTATTGAGGCACTCCGGAATGAAAAATAGAAAGGTTGAACCAACGATGAAAAGAATTTGAAAGATCTTGGAGAAAGACATTTGACTGATGACAATTCATTCTTACGTCAAACTTTGAAAAGAATTTAAGAGTAACTCCGGAAAAATTAGAAGAGTCAGGTAAGATCCTAGGAAAAGACCTATGGGTTAGGGCCCACTCAAAAGAAACACCTTCGAACGATTACTTGAAAGGGAGATTGCACCGGTTGATTTAAATGGCTTGAATGAGATAACATCCTCAAAAGAACTTGAGTGAATTGAGAATGGAAACTTGAATCTTCTGAGATATCTTTAGCACTTCGGATATGAATAGAGAGAGATAAACGATTAAGAGGTGCACCGGCATGAGAAAGCATTTGAAACGAAGAAAAGATATGATCGACAAAGCTTGAATTGAACCCATCAGAGAAGAAAAGAATGAAGAATGATGAACTTATAGAGCATCTTCATGAGAACCGCCGGGTATGAACATTGACGGAAAAGAATGGAGAGACTTCCCATTAATAAAAGGATACTTGATCAAGACATCTGATTCCTTGAAGGAAAAGGGTGGGAGGGCAGGAAAACAAAGGCAACTTGGGACGGATGAAACAAATAACGTTGAGAAGACTTTGAGTTGATCTTGCGGATGGGGAAAATGATGGGATCATCTTGAAGAGAATCACAACGGTTGGAAAGAATTGACATGACAACCTCGATGATCAAGAAGGATTGGTATTCACAAAGAAGTGTGAGAACACCACTTAGGGAAGGTATGGAATCAACACTTGACATTGAAGCAACTCAAATACCACAACTCAAAACAAAACAAAGGATTGGCTTGCAAAATAAGCCGGAAACAAACATATGATAGATCCCATATAGTATCATGTGTTTGTTGGAAAGGTTATTCTAGGAGCTACTTGAATTCACACTTATAAACTCCCGAAACTTTCTGGTTATGCAACAGGTGTTGGGGATACAGGGGAAGCATAATATCTCACCCAAACTAACAATCCCTACATCCAGCTGTATCCATCCTTCAACACATAACCAAGAAACCTTCGGAAATCATGTACCTCAACCTTCGAAAAGCATCCGTTATACAAGTTATGGCAATACTCTCGAACTCCCGCCCCAGTACTGGGTAGCGTCGAGGTTATCTCACCAACAACTGCATAAAAGAGATTTTCGATGTCGGTGAAACTCAGGTATTCCAGAAGTGCAACGATAAAATTGTGACGATAACACCTCGGAGCTCAACTCCCCGGGACATTGCCACAACCCCTAAATGTCAGGAGGCACCAAGAACAATGTTCTCGTCACAAGACTATCAGAACGATTCCAAGATACACGTGTGATCTAAAAAAATCGTGAAATTTGAGGAGAGGGAAGTCAAAAATTCTACGTCAGGAGGCCTCACCAGAGCGACAAAGGGACTGAGGAGTAAAAAGAATCCTACTCTCCGCTATATATAATCCTAAGACTCAAAACATTTTGTTCTAGACTCAACAACGTCAGCAATTCGATCAAGCAGGGGGCTCCTAAGTCGGGGATGGCTCTGATTACCAACTTGTAACACCCACAATGCGGCTATATCTCCCATGTGTCGGGGCACGACTTAGAGGCATAGCCGCATGATAGTTTTGTCGCAAGAGGGGTAATCTTCACACAATCCCATGTACTGAATAAGAAAGGGATAAAGAGTTGGCTTACAATCGCCACTTCACACAATACATAAATAAATCATACATCATTCGAAGTACAATCAAAGGTCCGACTACGGAATCAAAATAAAGGAAGACAACCCCAAATGCTAGATCCCCAATCGTCCCAACTGGGCACCAATACTGATCATCTGGAAAAGACACATAACAACGACCAAGATCTTCATCAAGCTCCCACTTAAGCTCGGTTGCGTCACCTTCACTGGTATCATCAGCACCTGCAACTGTTTGGAAGTATCTGTGAGTCACGAGGACTCAGCAATCTCACACCCGCGAGATCAAGACTATTTAACCTTATGGGTAGGAGAAGGGTAATGAGGTGGAGCTGCAGCAAGCACTAAGCAAATATTGTAGCTAACATACGCAAATAAGAGCAAGAAGAGAAGCAACGCAACGGTCGTAAAGCTAGAAGTGATCAAGAAGTGATCCTGAAACTACTTACGTTCAAGCATAACACAAGACCGTGTTCACTTCCCGGACTCCGCCGAAAGAGACCATCACGGCTACACACGCGGTTGATGCATTTTAGTTAAGTCAAGTGTCAAGTTCTCTACAACCGGACATTAACAAATTCCCATCTGCCACATAACCACGGGCACGGCTCTCGAAAGTTTATACCCTGCAGGGGTGTCCGAACTTAGCCCATCACAAGCTCTCACGGTCAATGCAGGATATTCCTTCTCCCGAAAAGACCCGGTCAGTCTCAGAATCCCGGTTACAAGACATTTCAACAATGATAAAACAAGATCAGCAAAGCCGCCCAATGTGCCGACAATCCCGATAGGAGTCGCACATATCTCGTTCTCAGGGCACACCGGATGAGACATCCTAGGAGTAAAACCAGCCCACAAGTTTCCCCGAGGTGTCCCCGTAGGCAGCTCGTTCGGACCAACACTTAGAGAACCACTGGCCCGGGGGGTTTAAAATAAAGATGACCCTCGGGAGCGCGACTCCCAAGGGAAAACTATAGGTGGTGGTGAGGCAAATGGTAAAACCAAGGTTGGGCCTTGCTGGAGGAGTTTTATTCAAAGCGAGCTGTCAAGGGGTTCCCATAACACCCAACTGTGTAAGGGACGCAAAATCAAGGAACATAACACCGGTATGATGGAAACTAGGGTGGCAAGAGTGGAACAAAACACCACGCATAAGGCCAAGCCTTCCACCCTTTACCAAGTATATAGATGCATTAATTAAACAATAGATATAGTGATATCCCAACAAATCCATGTTCCAACATGGAACAAACTTCAACTTCCGTGCAACTAGCAATGATATAAGAGGGGCTGAGCAAAAGCGATAACATAGCCAAACAATGATTGCTAGGATGGTTAAAAAGGTTAGAGGCTATCATGACAATTTGGGAGGCTTGATAAACAAGTGGTAGGTAGCATGACATAGCGATAGAGCGAAAAACTAGCAAGGAAAGATAGAAGTGATATCGAGGGTATGGTCATCTTGCCTGAGATACCGCAAGGAAGAAGAACGAGTCCAAGAAGTAGACAAACGGACGTAGTTGAACGAATCCTCACAACTCCGGAACGAAACTGAAGTTAACGAGAGAAGCAACCCGAAAAGAAGCAAGCAACATAGTAAACAACCATCACATAAACATGGCATGATGCACAACCAAGTATGATGCATGTTCGGTTTAATGAGGCATGGCATGGCAAAGCGCACAAACAATACTACAAGTTAAGCGGAGCTCAATATGCAACGAGTTGCATATTGACGAAACACCAGATACATTCATTTAGTTCTCTCCCGTTTTGTACCCAGCAATATTAAATGTTGTTAAAAATGTCAAGAGGTGAAGCATAGGAAAACTACCTATCTAGGCAAGTTTAAATGAGGCCGGAACAACCAACAACAATTCCGGAAAAATCCCCATGTGCATATTTTAAGGTTGGTACTGTTCTGCCCTAAACCATATTTTAGAGTTGTTAAACATGCAAGATGAGTGCACCAAGTTAAACTAGGAATTTTTCTACCCCATTTACATATAAAGTTTATTAAATTCCAAGTTACGGTTACTTAGTTATGAAATAAAACATTTTAACATGGCATATGAGCAAATTCAAACAAACGACATTTTATTAACATGGATGAAAGTAGCATATTATGAAACTAGACAAAATTCTAAGCAAGTTACGTGTTTACATCATTTTAATCCGATGCACTATTTGTGAGTTATTAAATGCATGAAGTGTAGGGGCTAAACTGCAAAACAGTAAATCCTAGAATAAATAGACAAATTCGCAGGTCAGGAAAAAAAGCTATCGGGCCAAAACTATAGGCTGGCCCAACAGGAGAAAAAAAGGTGGGGCGCTGGGGGTGGCCTCACCTAGTGGGACTTGGCCCAGATTGGTGAAGAGGGAGAGGCCGGCAAGGGCGCGCTGGTCGCAGCCCAGTCGTGGGTCAACGCGTGGAGGCGCTCATTCGAGCGAGGCTGAAAGGATCGAGAAGAGGTGTCTAAAGGGGGGTGATTAGACACTAAGTACCAAAAGTTGTAGTTTTTAATTTCTTTAAGTTGAAGTGGAGCTTTGGCACAATTTTAACAAGCACAATACATATCAAGCAAGCATGCAAAGAGTATATGAGCAGCGGAAAATAAAGCATGCAACTTGCAAGAATGTAAAAGGATGGGATTGGAGTGTGCAAACGCAATTTGGAGACACATAGATTTTTGAGACGTGGTTCCGATAGGTGGTGCTATCGTACATCCATGTTGATGGATACTTCAACCCACGAAGGGTAATGGATGCGCGAGTCCACGGAGGGCTCCACCCACGAAGGGTCCACGAAGAAGCAACCTTGTCTATCCCACCATGGTCGTCGCCCACGAAGGACTTGCCTCACTAGCGGTAGATCTTCACGAAGTAGGCGATCTCCTTGCCCTTACAAACTCCTTGGTTCAACTCCACAATCTTGTCGGAGGCTCCCAAGTGACACCTAGCCAATCTAGGAGACATCACTCTCCAAGAAGTAACAAATGGTGTGTTGATGATGAACTCCTTGCTCTTGTGCTTCAAATGATAGTCTCCCCAACACTCAACTCTCTCTCACGGGATATGGATTTGGTGGAAAGAAGATTTGAGTGGAAAGCAACTTGGGGAAGGCTAGAGATCAAGATTCATATGGTAGGAATGGAATATCTTGGCCTCAACACAAGTGTAGGTGGTTCTCTCTCAGAAAAAGTAAGTTGAAAGTGTAGGTTCGTTCTGATGGCTCTCTTTATGAATGAAGAGGAGGTGGAGGGGTATATATAGCCTCCACACAAAATCTAACCGTTACACACAACTTGCCAATCTTGGTGGGACCGAATTGATAAACTCGGTCGGACCGATTCAACAAATTAGTGACCGTTAGGATTTTCGGTGGGACCGATATGGTTAGGTTAGGGCATAACGTAATCTCGGTGAGACCAATTACACAAACTCGGTGAGACCGATTTTGGTAATAAGCTAACTAGAGAGTTGGTTAGGTAAACTCGGTGGGACCGATTCGCTCATTTCGGTGAGACCGAAATGTTACGGAAGGGAAACAGAGAGTTTACATTGCAATCTCGGTAGGACCGATTACGCAAACTCGGTGAGACCGATTTTGGTAATAGATCCATACAGAGAGATTGCAATTCCATCTCGATGAGACCGAGATCCCTATCGGTGAGACCGATTTGCCTAGGGTTTGTGCCAGTGGCTATGACATCTGAACTCGGTGGCGCCGGATAGAAAGAATCGGTGGGGCCGAGTTTGACTTTTGGTTTAGGTCATATGTGGATGTGATAAAGTAGTTGAGGGCTTTGGAGCATATTACTAAGCACTTTGAGCAAGAGCCTCATTAAGCAACACCTCATCCCTCCTTGATAGTATTGGCTTTTCCTATAGACTCAATGTGATCTTGGATCACTAAAATAGAAAATGTAGAGTCTTGAGCTTTGAGCTTGAGCCAATCCTTTTGTCCTTATCATTTTGAAGGGGTTCCACATCCTCTAGTCCATGTCACTTCATTGTTGAACTTATCTCAAACATACTAGGTAAAAGTGTTAGTCCAACAAGAGATATGTTGACATTAATTACCAAAACCACCTAGGGAGCACTTGTGCTTCCAATCTCCCCCTTTTTGGTAATTGATGACAACATACATCAAAGCTTTAGATAAAGATATAGAGAATAGTAAGTAAAGATTTGAAAAGACATGTAACATGCATAGGCTCCCCCTACATGTATGCAATTATGTGAATATGGAATATATGAGCATGTGAATGCATAAACATGACAGAGTAAGCAATGTGTTACATGTATCTTGGCTATATGCATCAGAGCAAATGATGTGAATATGAGAAATGTACCTTCATGTTCATGAGTCCTTCTTGCAAACAGTATGTACATCAGCAAGAATTTCTCATACACATGACTGTGATGCATATACTTACCTTGTGGTCTTGAGTTGGCTTAGGATGGGATGAACCTGCGTAAACAAGGTTAGATAACACAGATACACCTTCCGTCCAGAGCAAACAAAAAAACCACAAGAGTACCAAGGCTGGGATGACATGTAGAGTGAGTACTAAGTACCACATTGGATATAGACATGTCCCCAAAGGTAAAGATGTGCAATAAATTCAAGGATTTCCTTCCCTTAGATGTATTGCTCCCCATGAATCTAGCATGGGATACTGGGAGAAGATAGGGAACAGAAAATCAGAGCAAAATCAAAGCTCAAAGGAAATAAACAGAGCTAATGCAAACGAGCAAATATGAACATGTCTTTCCCCTCTTGAAGACATGTGACTTCTCTCCTCTTTAACACCAAGCATCTGGGGTCCTTGATGATTACCCTTTCTTCCCCCTATAGATATGATTAAGCTTTGATGTGATCTCTCTCCCCCCTTTTGACATTAATTTCCAAGAAGGGTTCTTCTAGATTTTTGTCATCATGGGTTTGGTCCTTGAGTCACAGAACAAAGCAGCAAGTTGAATGGGATGTTGGCCGAGGACAAAATTCATTGAGTGGAGCTGGATCAAAAAGAATGCAGAAACAAGTTGCAAGATGTCTTTCCTATAGTGAAATCGGTGACACCGAGTTGTATGGTTCGGTTGTACCGAGAGGATTCGGTTGGACCGAAAGCATCAGACCAATGAGACCGAGTTCATCGCAGAGAAAACACTTGTCACCTCAGCTCACTAGACAAGTAAGATCTCACAAGGATTTGCAAGGAATTAACTGAAAGACTTGCAATGAATTTGATGCAAGGAATGCAAAACAGAAAATAAAAGAGAAGAAACTAAAAAGGAGTCTAGATGAAGTTGGAAACAAATATGCATGAGACAAATGCAAGAGCACAGAAAAGAACACAAGAGAACTTTATCTAGAATTGGTCGGCGACAAAGTCACCTATGTTAGAGTATATTGACTTAGGAGTCAAGTGAGACCACTTGATCATAGGTCATACTCATCGTTTAAGCTCAAAATGGGGTTACCATTTTTCGTTTAAGCTTTTTGATGTATTCACATCTTGTCGAGTTGCTTTGACTCATGACTTGGAGTAAAGCTTCTCTAAGATGGAATAACATACCTTGGGTGGTGGCGTTGATCATGATCATGTAGTTGAACTTGTGTGGGTTGCTCAAGGTTGATGTAGCTCATCAAGAGTTGGGAGCACCACTTGGAGTTTGAGTTCATCTACCTACATGGGTTAGTTTTTGCAAGGAAGAGTACTTGTGTATCCAAAATGACAATCATGAAACTCAACATAAAATTTGTCAAAGGATATGTTTGAATGGTTGCGTGCTTCCTTGTCTTCATCCACCATTGTGTAGAGGCTTGGTGATATAGAAATTGCTCAAGATGTGAGTGAGTTGAAATCTCATAGATTTAGATTCATCCAAGTACCTACACGGGTTAGATAACATGCAAGGTGCAAATATATCCAAGACATAAGATAGTCAACATAAGAGAACTATCAAGGATTAGTCATAGGCTCATGCCTTGCATGTATCAAATGGAGTTCCTACTCCAAGTTTGAAGCATCAATGATGTTCAATTCACCTCTTAACCTGCAAAACACTTTCTCATCAAGTGGTTTCGTGAATATATCAGCTAACTGCTTTTCAGTGCGAACATGCTTAAGATTAATGTCCCCTTTGGCAACATGATCTCGAATGAAATGATGACGAACTTCAATATGCTTAGTTCGAGAATGTTGCACGGGATTGTGAGAAATCTTAATATCACTTTCATTGTCACAAAGTAATGGAACATGTTTCACAGATATCCCATAATCTTTAAGAGTTTGGGTCATCCAAAGTAATTGAGCACAACATGATCCAGCGGCAATGTATTCCACTTCGGCGGTGGATAATGATACCGAGTTTTGTTTCTTGGAAGACCAAGACACAAGAGATCTACCAAGAAATTGACAAGTACCCGAAGTGGACTTTCTATCAACCTTGTCACCGGCATAGTCCGAGTCGGAGTAGCCAACAAGATAAAAGGAGGCCCTCTTTGGATACCAAATGCCAAAATTTGGTGTATGGATTAAGTATCTCACTATCCTTTTCACGGCCTTAAGATGACATTCTTTAGGAGAGGCTTGATATCATGCACACATGCACACACTTAGCATAATATCGGGATGTGAAGCACATAGATATAACAATGAACCAATCATAGAGCGATAAACCTTTTGATCAACCGGTTCACCATCTTTGGTTAAATCAAGATGTCCACTAGTAGGCATGGGTGTAGTCATACCTTTGCATTCTTGCATATTGAACTTCTTGAATAAGTCCTTGGT
Source organism: Triticum aestivum (assembly GCF_018294505.1). Classification (NCBI taxonomy): domain Eukaryota; kingdom Viridiplantae; phylum Streptophyta; class Magnoliopsida; order Poales; family Poaceae; genus Triticum; species Triticum aestivum. Next base: position 443,247,941 of record NC_057812.1, on the reverse strand, counting down.
GTACTTCGTTTGAGAGACAAAGGTACCTTCCTTAGTTTGCTTGATTTGCAAACCAAGAAAGAATTTGAGTTCACTCATCATCGACATCTCAAACTTCTCCGACATTAGCTTTCCAAACTTTTCACTAAAATGAGGGTTAGTTGATCCAAATATAATATCATCGAAATAAATTGGCACACAAATAGTTCTCCATTAACCCTTTTAGTAAAAAGAGTAGAATCTATTTTTCCAATTTCAAAGCCTTTTTCAATAAGGAACTTGGTCAAGCATTTATACCATGCTCTAGGAGCTTGTTTAAGACCATAAAGAGCTTTGTGAAGTTTGTAAGCATGATTAGGTTTCTTAGGATTGAAAAATCCGGGAGGTTGCTTAACATAAACTTCCTCCTCTATTTCACCATTTAGAAAAGCACTTTTAATGTCCATTTGGTACAAGGTGATATCATGATGATTAGCATAGGCAAGTAAGATGCGAATGGACTCAAGTCTAGCAACAGGGGCATATGTCTCACCATAGTCCATACCTTTGACTTGAGTGTAGCCTTGGGCGATGAGACGTGCTTTGTTGCGAACTACTTGTCCATCTTCATCTTTGCTTGTTGCGAAACACCCATTTGGTACCGATGATGTTGTGGTTGTTGTCGGGCTTCTCAACTAATGTCCAAACTTGATTTCTCTCAAAGTTGTGTAGCTCTTCATGCATGGCATTTATCCAATCCAGATCTTCCAAAGCTTCTTCAACCTTCATAGGTTCAATGCTAGAGATGAATGAATAGTGTTCACAAAAGTTAGCTAAACGAGTTTTTGAGCGAGTGATTCTCCCGGTTTGGATATCATTGTAGATTTGCTCGATGGGATGGTCTTTCGCAATTCTTGCTCGAACTCGTGAAAGCTTTTGCTTGGATCTTGGTTGAACATCTTCTTCATCTTGTTCTTCTTCTTGGCCTTCTTCGTTGTTGACGTTGTCGTTCTCTTGTCGTGGTGAAGATGGAGGTTGTCGGCGTTCATCTTGGTGCACTTCCTCGTTTTCTTCATCTTGGTGTGTCCCACTTGTGGATGCTTCCGTATCAACTCTTGGTTCACCTTGTGGTGAGGTAGAAGCTTCCACTTGGATGGACGAGGTACTCTCCTTCACCCCCGTTGGACGAATCTTGCCAATAGACAAGTCTTGGATTGCTTCGGAAGGGTCTTTGTCTCCTACATAAATTGGTAGTTGCTCTACTTGCAAGCCGTTAGATTCATCAAACTTCACATCTACCATCTCTTCAACCTTTCAGGTGAAATTATTGTAGACACGGTATGTGTGAGACTTTGAGCCATAACCAAGTAGGAAACCTTCATGAGACTTAGGAGCAAATTTAGAACGACGATGCTTATCAAGAATGTAGCACTTTGAGCCGAATACTCGAAAGTATCCAACTTGTGGTTTGTTACCGGTGAGGAGCTCGTATGTCGTCTTGCCAAGTATCTTGTGAAGATACAAGCGATTCGTTGCATGACAAGCTGTCTCAACTGCTTCCGCCCAAAAGTGCTTTGGCGTCTTGTACTCATCAAGCATCGTTCTCGCCATTTCGATGAGTGTCTAGTTCTTCCTCTCAACAACTCCATTATGTTGAGGTGTGTACATAGCCGAGAACTCATGTGAAATCCCTTCTTCGTCAATAAAGGTGTCCACATTTGCGTTCTTGAACTCCGTTCCGTTGTCGCTGTGAACCTTCTTGATTTTCACTTCAAATTGATTTTGGGCCTTCCTAGCGAAGTTTATGAAGATCTTTTGGACCTGCGATTTATCATCGAGAAAGAACACCCACGTAAATCTTGAAAAATCACCAAGTATAACTAGACCAAAAGAATTTCCACCAAGACTTTTGTAAGCGTTATGACCAAAAAGATCAATGTGAAGTAGCTCGAGTGGCCTCCTTGTGGTCATGATGTTCTTCACGGGATGCCTTCCTCCAACCTGGTTACCTGCTTAACAAGCGCTGCAAAGTCTATCATTATCAAATATGACATCGTTAACGCCAAGGATATGATTTCCTTTAATAAGCTTGTCAAGGTTTCGCATACCAACATGACCTAATCGTCTATGCCATAACCAACCTTTAGAGGATTTAGCAATTAAGCAAGTTCTAGGTTGAGCCTTTCTAGTGAAATCAACAATGTAAAGATCACCTCTGCGTATACCGGTAAAGACTATTTTATGATTATCTCTACTAAACACTTGGCAATCTACTTCAGTGAATAGGACATTGAAACCGAAATCAGCAAGTCTAGATACTGAAAGTAATTTGTAGCCAAGAGATTCAACGAGCATGACATTTTGTATGGAGCTATCATGTGATATGGCCACCTTACCGAGGCCAACCACCTTACCCTTTGAGTTGTCACCGAAAGTGACATACTTTTGAGGACCATCGTTTTCAGCAAGCTCATGAAACATGTCTTTATCTCCAGACATGTGATCGATACATCCACTATCAAGAACCCATTCCTTTCCTCCTGTCATATATCCCCGAAGATTTGCCATAAGACCAAAGTGTCTTATTGCATCATCAAGATCAAAATCACTATCATCATCCTCGTCAAAGTATCCATGTTCAACATCGTCATGTGGTGGATCAAATCCTAGAGAGGGTGATTCGTTAGAGTGAGTTTGACAATGATCTTCTTTATGAATTTTAATAGCTTCGGAAATAATATGACTAATAATTCCAACATCTCTTTTGGTACGCATAAGGTTTGTAAGCTCAAATAGACAATCACCAAACATAGGATCATTGGAGTTCGTCTTACTCAAGGCAATAGACTTATGGAGAATTTCATCTGGATTTTTCAAGGAATAATTTGGAAAGCGTTCCTCAAGAAATTTCCATATGGTATAGGCACACTTAAGAGTAGGCAAACATCCAATCAAGTTTCTAGGAAAGCCTCTAGTGATAAGATTAATAGTTATAAGATTGCAAATCATGTCAATTGACTCATCAAGGGTAGGATGCATGGGATCAACATGAGGTGCACAAGGGCTAGCAATATACTTGTTCAAATGATATTCATTGAAAATCACAAGCATCTCATTTTTCCACTCATGAAAATACTCTCCATCAAGTATAGGCACTCTATGTCTAAGACTCCCCAAAGTAGACTCATCCATCTTCCTCCAATGGTGTTTAAACCAAAGCAATGGAGACCAAAGCTCTGATACCAATTGAAAGGATCGAGAAGAGGTGTCTAGAGGGGGTGATTAGACACTAAGTACCAAAAGTTGCAGTTTTTAATTTCTTTAAGTTTAAGTGGAGCTTTGGCACAAGTTTAACAAGCACAATACATATCAAGCAAGCATGCAAAGAGTATATGAGCAGTGAAAAGTAAAGCATGCAACTTGCAAGAATGTAAAAGGATGGGATTGGAGTGTGCAAACGCAATTTGGAGACATGGAGATTTTTGAGACGTGGTTCTGATATGTGGTGCTATCGTACATCCACGTTGATGGAGACTTCAACCCACGAAGGGTAACGGCTGCGCGAGTCCATGGAGGGATCCACCCATGAAGGGTCCACGAAGAAGCAACCTTGTCTATCCCACCATGGCCGTCGCCCATGAAGGACTTGCCTCACTAGCGGTAGATCTTCACGAAGTAGGCGATCTCCTTGCCCTTACAAACTCCTTGGTTCAACTCCACAATCTTGTCGGAGGCTCCCAAGTGACACCTAGCCAATCTAGGAGACACCACTCTCCAAGAAGTAACAAATGGTGTGTTGATGATGAACTCCTTGCTCTTGTGCTTCAAATGATAGTCTCCCCAACACTCAACTCTTTCTCTCACAGGATATGGATTTGGTGGAAAGAAGATTTGAGTGGAAAGCAACTTGGGGAAGGCTAGAGATCAAGATTCATATGGTAGGAATGGAATATCTTGGCCTCAACATAAGTGCAGGTGGTTCTCTCTCAGAAAAAGTAAGTTGGAAGTGTAGGTTCGTTCTGATGGCTCTCTTTACGAATGAAGAGGAGGTGGAGGGGTATATATAGCCTCCACACAAAATCTAACCGTTACACACAACTTGCCAATCTCGGTGGGACCGAATTGATAAACTCGATCGGACCGATTCAGCAAATCTAGTGACCGTTAGGATTTTCGGTGGGACCGACATGCAACTCGGTAGGACCGATATGGTTAGGGTTAGGGCATAACGTTATCTTGGTGAGACCGATTACACAAACTCGGTGAGACCGATTTTAGTAATACGCTAACCAGAGAGTTGGTCAGGTAAACTCGGTGGGACCGATTCGCTCATTTCGGTGAGACCGAAATGTTACGAAAGGGAAACAGAGAGTTTACATTGCAATCTTGGTAGGACCGATTACGCAAACTCGGTGAGACCGATTTTGGTAATAGATCCATAAGAGAGATTGCAATTCCATCTCGGTGAGATCGAGATCCCTATCGGTGAGACCGATTTGCCTAGGGTTTGTGCCAGTGGCTATGACATCTGAACTCGGTGGCGCCGGATAGAAAGAATAGGTGGGGCCGGGTTTGACTTTTGGTTTAGGTCATATGTGGATGTGAGAAAGTAGTTGAGGGCTTTGGAGCATATTACTAAGCACTTTGAGCAAGAGCCTCATTAAGCAACACCTCATCCCTCCTTGATAGTATTGGCTTTTCCTATAGACTCAATGTGATCTTAGATCACTAAAATAGAAAATGTAGAGTCTTGAGCTTTGAGCTTGAGCCAATCCTTTTGTCCTTAGCATTTTGAAGGGGTTCCACATCCTCTAGTCCATGCCACTTCATTGTTGAACTTATATGAAACATACTAGGTAAAAGTGTTAGTCCAACAAGAGATATGTTGACATTAATTACCAAAACCACCTAGGGAGCACTTGTGCTTTCAGAGGCGCTCGTTGCTGCTCGATGCAGGGAAGCAAAGGAAGGTGACGCGCCACAGGGAGGTCCTCCGGCGAGGCAGGGAATGACTGGAAGACGCCGGAGAGCAGCAGATCCGGGCGCGGGCGGCATCGGGGCCCCAACTCCGGCCGGATCTAGGCGGAGATGACCGGATCCACCACGGGGATGGCGAGGCCGGCGAGCTCCGATGAGTGGAGGGTGACCTGGGGCGGAGCAGTGGGTCAGTGGGCGGCGGCAACGACGGATGGCGGTGCAGGGGATCGATGAGGCCGACGGGATGCGCGAGGAAGAAGGGTCGCGGGCGCTGGTGGTCTCCGGCATGGGCGACGGTAACCGGCGGCGCTCGGGAGGAGCTTGGGTGCGCGGGACGAGCCCCTGGCTCAGGCGCTCGCGGGCGCCTGCGACTGCGGCAGCAGGCGGCTCAGGCCCGGGCGGGCCAGCGATGGGCTTCCAGGTCCGCGGCGAAGTTAGGGGAGGCGGGCGCGACGTGACTTTGTCTGGTTGGCTGCGCGCGGTGGCTGGCGACGGCGCTGCGAATCGGAGTGCGCCAAGTGGCGGGGATGCGGTGGCCGACGCGGAAACGGAGGGGAGCGGCAGCGCTGATGATTGGGGCGGCGCGGAAAACAAGGAGGGGGTTAGGAGGCTGCCAAAAATGGAAGGGGAGGGGTTTAAATAGGAAAGGAGGCTAGGATTAGGGTTAGGAGGGGTTTCTGGAGCGTTTCGGATCCTTCGATCATGATCGTGAGGCTCTAGATAGATGGGGAACTAGGTGGGGTTTGTGGGCTGTGTAGGAGAGGTCTCAGGCTGAGAAGAGAGAGACGGAAATGCAGCCCGGCAAGGTTTCCGGAGACCGAAAGCGTCCGACGTTTGACCGGCTTATAGTGCCGCTATATGTTTAATGGTTGGGCTATCAAACGAGCTCCGAATGCGGCGAAACTTGACAGACGGTCTATCTACACTATAATAAGACCGCACGCCAACTTTCATACCATTCCGAGAACATTTTCCGGCCACTTATAAAATAATATTACGGACGTGTCGCGGGCGCGTGCAAGTGTGTTTGGGCTCAAAACGGACAACGGAAGGAACGGGGACTGGGACGGATGCAAGTTTCGAAAACATGCAGATGCAATGCGAATGATGACATGGCAAGATGCAACACACAAGCGAATGACAAGGCAACAACAGTGAATAATTGGAGGACACCTGCCGTGACGGTCTCGGGGCGTTACACCCCCCCCCCCAGCTTGAGTGATACTTTCTCCTTCACGAGGCAAATATATATATATATATATATATATATATATATATATATATATATATATATATATATAATTCCGATCACAATGAACCAGATGCATAGGATAAAACTTCTGATGAAATTCCAATTTCAATCAGTTGGTGTTCCATGATCCAATATGATTCAATAGCCTATACCATGTCAATGCCTTTCCCTTCAAAGATAAAGGGAAGACTTTCTTATTGACAACATTCTCAGGCATACATGCAAACTTAAATAATTCACAAACTTCATCCACATAGATTAGGTGCATATCGGGATGTAATGTTCCATCTCCTGCATAAGGATTAGCTAGCAGTTTCTCTATCATACCCGAAGGAATTTCATAACAAATATTTTCAGTAGGTGCAGTAGGTTGAGGAGCAACTAATTGTGATTGCGTTCGAGGTGAAGATACCCCGAACAAACCCCTAAAAGGATTATTTTTCATAGTAACAAGTGACGGTGAATTTAGCACACTATATAAATGTTTCCTTACCAAAGGCGCTTCACTCCCTAGCACGCCAGAAAAGAGTCTTGATGACCCACAAGTATAGGGGATCTATCTTAGTCCTTTCGATAAGTAAGAGTGTCGAACCCGACGAGAAGCAGAAGGAAATGACAAGCGGTTTTCAGCAAGGTATTCTCTGCAAGCACCGAAATTATCAGTAACAGATAGTTTTATGATAAGATAAATCGTAACAGGTAACAAGTAAATTAAGTAACTAAGGTGCAGCAAGCTGGCCCAATCCTTTTTGTAGCAAAGGACAAGCCTGGACTAACTCTTATATAAAGGAAAGCGCTCCCGAGGACACATGGGATTTGGTGTCAAGCTAGTTTTCATCATGCTCATATGATTTGTGTTCGTCACTTTGATAATTTGATATGTGGGTGGACCGGTGCTTGGGTGCTGCCCTTCCTTGGACAAGCCTCCCACTTATGATTAACCCCTCTCGCAAGCATCCGCAACTACGAAAGAAGAGTTAAGGCAAACCTAACCATAGCATGAAACATATGGATCCAAATCAGCCCCATACGAAGCAACGCTGTAATGCCCCGGACACACCCGCCGGTGGTCGTTACTCCTGGCGGGATCTAGACTGGCCCCACAGATCAATACTAGTCTTTTATGCGCACTTTTTCCTCACTCGTGCGCACCCGGGAGCAACTTCCCGGTCGGTCACCCATCCTGACACTACTCCAAGCTGAGCACGCTTAACTTTGGAGTTCTGTCTGAATGGGCTCCCAGAAAAGAAGGAATTCCTTATTGATATGAGTAGTCTATCATCCCTATTAAACCAGGCTATCACATACACCCTCACTCAGAGGAACCGACGTCCTCGTCGGGCCACAGGAACGTTCCCTCTTGGCACATACGTCTGTGCATCCAGTCCGGTACATGTGCCATGTCGGGTGCCACGACGGGTCACAAACGTCATGAACAACATGACCGCGCACCTGTCCGCAACCATCCATGTAACCACGAGGGTCGGCTCTGATACCAAATTGTAACGCCCCGGACACACCCGCCGGTGGTCGTTACTTCAGGCGGGATCTAGACTGGCCCCACAGATCAATACTAGTCTTTTCTGCGCACTTTGTCCTCACTCGTGCGCACCCGGGAGCAACTTCCCGATCGGTCACCCATCCTGACACTACTTCAAGCTAAGCACACTTAACTTTGGAGTTCTGTCCGAATGGGCTCCCGAAAAAGAAGGAATTCTTTATTGATATGAGTAGTCTATCATCCCTATTAAGCCAGTCTATCACAAACGCATAAACTAGGGTTTAATCTTCTGTCACTCTAGCAACCCATCATCTACTTATTACTTCCCAATGCCTTCCCTTAGACCCAAATAATGATGAAGTGTCATGTAGTCGACGTTCACATAACACCACTAGAGGAGAGACAACATACATGTCATCAAAATATCGAACGAATACCAAATTCACATGATTACTTATAACAAGACTTCTCCCATGTCCTCAGGAACAAACGTAACTACTCACAAAGCATATTCATAATCAAGATCAGAGGAGTATTAATTATCATTAATGATCTGAAAATATAATCCTCCACTGGATAAACCAACTAGCATCAACTACAAAGAGTAATCAACACTACTAGCAACCCACAGGTACCAATCTAAGGTTTTGGGACCAAGATCGAATACAAGAGATGAACTAGGGTTTGAGAGGAGATGGTGCTGGTGAAGATGTTGATGGAGATTGACCCCCTCTCGATGAGAAGATCGATGGTGACGACGATGGCGACGATTTCCCCTTCCCGGAGGGATGTTTCCCCAGCAGAACAGCTCCGCCGGAGCCCTAGATTGGTTCTGCCTAGGTTCCGCCTCGAGACGGCGGCGCTTCGTCCCGAAAGCTTCTTGATTTTTTCCAGGGTGAAAGACATCATATAGCCAAAGATGGGCACTGGAGGTGTGCCAGGGGGCCCACAAGGTCAGGGGGCGCGCCTAGGGGGTAGGGCGCACCCTCCACCCTTGTGGCTGGCTGGTGGCCCCCCTCTGGTACTTTCTCCGTCCAATATTTTTTATATATTCTAAAAACATGCTCCGCAAAGTTTCAGGACTTTTGGAGTTGTGCAGAATAGGTCTTTAATATTTGCTCCTTTTCCAGTCCAGAATTCCAGCTGCCGGCATTCTCCCTTTTCATATAAACCTTATAAAATAAGAGAGAATAGGCATAGTATTGTGATATAATGTGTAATAACGGCCCATAATGCAATAAATATTAATATAAAAGCATGATGCAAAATGTACGTGTCAGGCATCAATGTGCTCCAATGATCTCCTTTGTTCAAGAGATTTTGTGATGAGGACGCTCCGGCGTGCAACTACACCGTCAACGAGCGCAACTACAACATGGGGTACTACCTTGCTTATGTTATCTATCCTCAGTGGGTGGCGTTTGTGAAGACTATATCCAACCCTCATGGTAGGAAAACAATATCTCATTGCGCAAGTGCAAGAAGGTGCTAGGAATGACGTCGGGAGGGCATTTGGAGTGGTCCAAGCTCATTGGAGTATTGTTCGTGCAGTTGTAATGATGTGGGAACAAGAAACGCTTTGGCAGACAACATTATAGAGGATGAGGGCAAAGACGCAGCCTCCACGCATGATTTTGAGAAGCCTAGAGTTCAGGTCCGCCTCCCAGAACAAGATGTGGAGCATATTGCCAACTTTCCTGAGATGCATCAACAACTTTAAGATCAACAGATGTACTCTGGAAATCATTGAACTATTGTTTTTATGTTTGAATTGTGCACTGTGAAGAAATTTTATGTTTGGACTATGTATTTTTATGTACGAATAATTTTAATATGTATGTGAATGCATGCATATGAGGTTTCAAAAATATGGATTATGATTACAGTGAGACATTTGAAGGGCCGGACTTGCGTTGTCCACGCACACATCCAGGCGGACGTATAGAGGCCCGGATTTGCCGGTCCGGTTGTAGATGCTCTTACCAGGCATTGCATTACTGTCCTTTGCTACCAGCGGTCTACCAAGGCACATTTGTTTTTAAAGTTGTCATTTGGAAAACTTCGTGAAATTACTGTCACGGCGGTCTACCAGGCATTGCATCGCTGTCATTTGGAAAACTCTGTGAAAACCATATTTTAAAGTTTCGAAAAAATCTGAAGAAAAATACAGAATGTTAAGAGGGTGATGTTTTTTTGCCATGTAAAATTTCAAGTTGAAACACATTATGAGATGTGAGCTATGAAAAAGATAAATTCAGCCCTGAATAAGGACATTACTGTTTGGCACTATTCAAAACTGTTTCTATCTTTTTCACATCTCACATCTCGTAATGTGTTTCAACTTGAAATTTGTGTGGCAATAAAACATCATCCTCTTAACATTTCGTATTTTTTTGAGATTGTTTTGAAACTTCAAAACATCTTTTTATCGTGGTTTCCACCGGTTTCCACCGAATGTTGATTTCCATATAATATTCTCCCTTTTGAAAAATTCTACTACCAAAGTACCACAGCGAAATATATATACACGCTGATGTCCGCAGTTGAGAGTATGAAAATATACACTAGCACATGCAACCGAGAGAAATGGTTGGAGGGTGTGCTGTGCTCAACAACGGGTGTTGTAAATATATAACATAAAAAACATAAATAGGGAAATATGGTAGAAATGACACATCAGCGTATAACTATGTGGTGCATCATAGCAACTTATTTTCAAATTCCATGTGACATGCATTAACTCGTTCACCCCATTGCCCCACGCCACACACACACACACACACACACACACACACACACACACACACACACATCCATATCCAGGAAAAAAAATCCATATCCAGGAATCCTCCTACCAACGACGACCCAGCACACACGGCCGAGGCCTATATGTATGGCACCCCTCCCTTCACCGCATGATGTGTTCCCCATCAGCTATCTTCCCCACTCCCACTTTGCAGTCCACACATACGCATGCATTTCTCATACAATATATCATGCATCTCATCTAAGCTAGTGACAGCACATGCATCACCAATCGCCATATCTTTCAAAGGGAAATGGAGCATGAATGAAGTCTCCGTGTACTAGCTACTAGCTACTGCTAGCTCGGTTCCTCGAGAATGTGATAGCAATGGCAACATTGCAAAGGTGATGAAGCTAGCTTAACTGCTGGGATATGATATGATGTGCCTGGCTCCCTGTATGCCACTCATCCAGAGCAACATCTTTTGCAATAAGGTTGCCTGCGATGGATGGCGTGCACGGATCCAAGCATATCGAACCCTCTCCCTCTCGTCTCCTAGTTAGTTTCATCGTTGTTTATCTTCTCTTTTAAGCTATCAGTTTTCTCTCCATGGCGCTTGATGATGTTCATAGTTAATACTATATAGTATCCCCCCAGTGATCTGCTCTCGATATACATAGTATCAGCATGGAAAAGAAATCAATCAAATTTTAACTGGTTTTCTTCAATGTGTCAGCTATACATGTTATTTTATATTAATGTATATGTCAATACGGTTAATTATTATTTGTTCAACAACCATACGCGTGCATGCTAGTAATGAAAATGATGATTTCGTATATATGTTTGGACAATGCAAATCGTGGAGTATATATGAGCAAGCAAGTAAATTAGTGTTTCCCTAGCTTCCTCAAGTCTTCTGGATGACATCTTAACTTAGCATCAAGTTATATTTTCAGGGTTAAATTTGCCCCAGTTATGATTAACTCTCACTTTGATAGCCGGCAAAAGTCGGAGAATCTGCAGACAATTTCAGGTCTTCGGGAAGCAGTGCCCATTTCAGGTCTTCGAGAAGCAGTGCCTTCCAGAAGTTGAGCCCAACCTAGTTTGAAGAGCTACAAGATGACCAGATGTTCCATATATGTATATAGATTTTCCGTTTCGGAAGAAATATATGTATAGATTTCAAGTCGTTCACACTTCTACCCACGTAATTTCTCATTTTATTTTCATTGTACAAGACAGTTTCTGCCCTAGTTGCAGAAAGACACAAAACAGCCTTCTGCACATTCCAAAGGGAAAAAATGAGACTGAGAATTTGATCATTAACTTGATTGTAATCAGGCATGAATCACATTAGTATTTTCATCGGTAGTACTACTTCTGTCCTTTACTTCCAGACACTAATTGATCTTTATGGTGCTTTCTCTCTCAAATTGAGAACTTTATCAATAGAGTAGCAGCGTAGGCCATACTTTCTTCCTTTTTATGGTGGCGCAGGTTCCAAGACATGATACATTTGACCACTTTTTCTGTAGCTCATGTTAGCACCAAAAAAAGAGGAAAATAAACTTTTGATGACAACCTACTTATTCATTGTTTATGTTTAGTATGACCAGTGCAAATAGTTACCTTAGGGCATCTTCAGCCGCACCCCCAACAGGCCCCCCAGGCCACTTTTTCGGCGCCGGCGCCGAAAAAACGGCCCAGTCACGCCCCCAGGACGCCGAAAATCGCCGGTTCGGACCTTTTTTCCGCCCGGCGGTCACAGGCCGAACCCGGCGTGCTGGGGAGAAGTTGGGGGCTCCGGCGCTAGGGAAAAGCACGCCTGGCCCACACCGATAGGGGAAAAGTCAAGGTTTTCTTCCCCCGACTCGCCTCGCACCCCCCGCGCCCTCGGCCACCACTAGCTATATCCCGGCGACGGCCGCCGCCCTACTCCGGTAGATAGCCATTCCCCGCCGGAAAATAGCAGCGGCCGCCGCCCTACTCCGGTAGATAGCCATTCACCGATGCTCCACTTCATGACGAGAGAACATTTCGGCGCCGTTATCGAATGAGCCGAAAGCTCTTCCTCAGGATTGTGAATTCCATCCGGGAGTTCGACAACTACTTCAAGTGCAAGATGGATTGCACTGGCGCTCTTGGATTCACCTCCATCCAGAAGTGCACGACAGCGATGAGGATGCTTGCATATGGAGCTCCCAGTGATTCACTCGGCGACTATGGGAACATGGCCGAGTCCACCAGTATAGAGTGTTTCTACAAGTTATGTCGGGCAGTGGTGGCAGTGTTTGGGCCACAATACTTGAGAACACCCAATGCGGAAGAACTGCTCGGATCCTAGCCCGGAATGCAGCAAGAGGATTTCCTGGGATGCTTGGAAGCATCGACTGCATGCATTAGAAATGGAAGAACTGCCCATTTGGTTGGCAGGGGATGTACAAAGGCGCCAAAGGCGGTTGCAGTGTGGTGCTTGAGGCGGTAGCCACACAGGACCTCTGGATTTGGCACTCCTTCTTTGGTATGCCAGGAACTCACAATGACATCAACGTGCTGCAGTGCTCTCCTGTTTTTGCCAAGCTCGTTGAGGGCCATTCTCCTCCGGTGAACTTCGAGATCAATGGGCACCAATACAACAAGGGGTACTATCTAGCTGACGGCATCTATCCAAGATGGTCGACATTTGTGAAGACGATCTCAAACCCTGTGGCAGGAGGCAAGAACGCCTGGTTTGCGAAGCTTCAGGAGGCTTGCAGGAAGGATGTCGAGCAGGCATTTGGTGTGCTCCAATCTCGATTTGCTGTTGTTCGGTACCCCGCTCAGACCTGGTCCAAAGATCAAATGTGGGAGATTATGACTTGCTGTGTCATCTTGCACAACATGATCATCGAGAGCGAGCAAGAAGACCCAGTGTTTGACACTGAACCATACTACAGGCAGGGTCCTCTAGCCGAAGTTGATCACCAGCTACCGGCAACTTGGACTGCCTATCTCAGTATGCGTCAGGAGATCCGAGACACGCAGGTGCATCATCAACTGCAGAAAGATCTGATTGAGCACCTATGGAGGCTCAAGGGGACGCCGTGTGATGAAATACGAGTTTTTATTTGTTGAACTATATAATTTGTATTGAACTATTTGTTGTTGTACTATTTTGTTGAAGTATTTGATTTTTCTGTGATGAAATATGTGATAAGAAATAATTGTGTTAATAATTGAACGCCGAGACACGGCGAAACCACGCCGAATATGGGCCTATTCTCGCCCATATGGGCCCTTTATTCGCTGAAATTGGGCTGCAAAGTGGACCAATTTCGACGCCTGGGGGCGAGCTGGGGGCGACGACTGGGCGCAAAACCGCCCCCAGCACCGAGTGTATCGCCGGCTCGCCCCAGAGGGCGATTTTTATACGTCCTGGTGGGGCCAACGGCTGGAGATGTCCTTAGAATGGAGGGGGTACCGGTGGATCTTCTTATGTGTAGTACTAGTATACTGTATCCCTGCACACAAAAAAATACTAGTATACTGTAAAAAAGATCTAAAAACTAGCGGTTGCTATATCAAGTTTGATAATTATTTCAGTCCATCTTTGGAAAAAAATATTTCTTCACATGCATTTCCATTAAAGAAACCGCCATAAACCACTATCGGAATAAAAAACTAACAAGTTTCATTATTTCGGACGTGTTGAGTAATCGCCGTAGACACGTGAAATCCATTTCTCCCTCCATGACTCCAATGATTGATCGACTTGAACGAACAATGAACAGTTTCCCCATATAGTACTCGCCTGAAATAGTCATCGGCAGGTGATGCAGGTCATGGTCGGCTAGCTGACTTGACTGTTGCTACTGCATACCCTGGACCTTTACCTCAGCATATGTTCCAGACAAACCATAATACCACATACTCCTTCCGTCCAAAAAAAAATTGTTCCAGGTTTGTCTCTTAAATGGATGTATCTAACACTAACTTGATGCTAGATACATCTATTTGAGAGACAAGTTTTTCCGGACGGAGGGAGTACACAATAAACACTACTGTAATGGATGTCAATGCGCGCGCGCACACACACACATGCGACATTAACAGTGTCACAAGGATCCGCTTAATTAGCTGGCGGCATCGACCACCTCGGCCTAGAGGCAAGTTTAATTTTTGTGGGCGGGCATGTTGCATTGAACGAAATAGTGTGATCGGGACGTTGCCCCACATTAGGGCTAGCTGGCGGCATCGACAACCTCGGCCGGCAGGTTAGTTTATTTAATATTTATTTTTGGATGAATTGGTTGGAGCACGCAACGGAACAATGCCGACGGAGAAAGACATACCGCGCCCCTTCAGCTTAGCTGGCGGCGTCGACCGTCTCGGCATGCTGGTCAGGATGAGGTGAAGGGCTCAAGGCTGCTGGCGAGTGCGCCAGTGTGGTGATATTTTTTTAAGCCGGCAATGTGTGCCAGCACTGGCATGGTGCCAGCATGATCTATGGCCGCTGGCATGGTCTGTGGCCGCAAGTCTTTTTTTAAAATTGTGCGTGGACATGAAATGGGTCGGCGCGTTGGGCGCACTATCGACCCGAATGCAAACTGGACGGACGCCGGGCGAGCGGCTGACCCAAACGGACAAAATGCGGACAAATGCGCCGTCCGTTTGGGTTGGCCCGTTGGAGTTGCTCTTAACAGTGTCACAAGGATCCGCTTAATTAGCTAGCGGCATCGACCACCTCGGCCTAGAGGCAAGTTTAATTTTTGTGGGCGGACATGTTGCATTGAGCGAAATAGTGTGACCGGGACGTCGCGCGACACATTAGGGCTAGCTGGTGGCATCGACAACCTCGGCCGGCAGGTTAGTTTATTTAATATTTATTTTTGGCTGAATTAGTTGAAGCACGCAACGGAACAATGCCGACGGAGGCAGGCATATCGCGCCACCTTCGGCTTAGCTGGCGGCGTCGACCGTCTCGGCATGCTGGTCAGGATGAGGTGAAGGGCTCAAGGCTGCCATTGCTGCCGAGAGGCAGGGCACAGCCATGTTAGCACCCTCAGTGGATGCAGTGGGAGGAATCCACCTGACTCCAGTATGTGGACAAGGTAGAAAATGCCATAGATGGCAAGCACTATGCAGATCGATGCAGGTGCATGGTAGCTCAGTCAGTGAACTGCATGCATTTGCCATTGCTTGTCTCTGCAAAGGCTCAGATCTTGCAGGAGATGTCTAGCCATGCAGCACGAGAAACCACATGTGCTCCGCAAATGAGCCACGCAGTAACATCTAAACAGTAGTGCCAAAAGGTACAAGGACGCTAGTGTTAGTAGTATATGCATGGTAAGCAGCGGTGAAACACTGCAAAAGGAAAAATCGTACTAGTAGTAGGGTTTTACTTACCCTCTTTTACAGGTTAAATTATTACTTGGGGTGACAAAGGAAAAATATATGAGCAGCTAAAAAGATACTGTCTACTTGGATTTGAAGAAAGTGCGATTCATGGACTTGTTAATAATATTTTGGACCAGTGATGGATATTCGGCCAGTTCCTTAGCTCTACATGATTGTTGCATTGATTTGCTCACTACAATGCTAGTGCTCTTCCCATCTCTGGTGGGAAACAACAACTACTTACTAGTAAGAACTTACATCAACGGTGAGTGAAGAATAAAGATGTAGCTATGCAACGTTTTGCTTCATCTCATTTGTGATTTCCTGGAAGACCCGCAAGCGGTTCTGTGGCCTCCACGGTCTTGTGCTCGCCGCGTTCTTCGGCCACCGGTTAGTGGCCTCGGTGTGATTGGCACCCTGAGAGTGTCCATTGTCACCGAATGGTGCATGACTGTGGAAAAGTGAACGCTGAGCTGCACTGCTTCTCGATGGTGTTTGCTTGGTGCCTTGAGCTTTCTCATTGAGATGCATCGTGTTGAGCATTTGGCAGACTCGATTGCTGTGATCTTGAACCTTCTGCTGCTTCCACGCTGGAGCTGTCCTAGCAAAATTCCGGTTCACGTTCTCATCTGTCGACGTTCTGGAGTCGTTACATCTCCATGAACCTGCAGCTGAACTTTGTCCCGGAACACCCGCGACCGGGGTTTTGAGGCTGCTGCTTCCTTGAGAAGATGATGATGTTTTGTCCCTCTGCTCACTTGCATCCTTGCTGCTCTCGCCTTGCGCGCTAGTGTTCTTGCCACTGCCCAGCTGTTGTTCCTCCTCCACCATGTCAGCCCACGCTTTTCTACCACCATCAACCAAACCCTTCCCCTCTTGCACAGGGTTCTCACTAGCATCCATGGCACCATTAGGTTTTGGTAGGCATTCAGCTGAGCTAGGAGTTTGAACTTGATCCTGTGTGCTGATATTTGGTCTGTCCTTTCTTACCAGCCGCTTTCGTAGTTTCTCAAGTTGAGACTGTGGTGTGGCAGCATCATTGAACAGTCTTGAAAGATATTCGTACTCCTGCAGACTTTGTCCATTCTTCTCTCCATCACTAGCAGCCATAATTTGTGGTCCTTTATGCTTCAACTGAGTTACCGGAGATGGAAGCACTTGTGAGTTGCAATCCCCATGCTTCTCTGTATCCACCGAAACTGAAGCCTGCAGTTCTTCATAATTCAGTTGAGTTGAAGAGCTAGAGAATATTTGTGGATGTAGATATTCAAGACTCTCCGCATCAGCAGCAAGTAAAATCTGTGAATCTTTAGACTTCATCTGAGTTACGGGAGAAGGGAGTGTTTGTGACTCAAGTTCCCTAAGCATTTCAGTAGCCCGTGCAAAAGATCTCAAATGGTTTTCATCTTTGCAGTTGTAAGGTATAGGTTGGAGAAGGTATTTAGCTTCAGCTACCTTTCCCATCTTCATCAAGCAGATGGCTAAATTACACTCTTTGTTATAATCAGCTTCCATAGCAAGAGCTTGCCTGCAAGTGTCAAACGCCAAGTCAGTAGCAGCTGGATTTAGTTGAACGAGCTTTACTGGAAATGATGCATGAGGTTATGACAGAAAAAACAGGGTCCACTTCTACTAATATCAGCATTTATCAGTGCTGAGAACAGTCATTTCTGCATCCTTGATGCGGACTGACAAACTACTCCCTCTGTCAAATATAAAAGGTCCCCTCAAATTTCAAGCCTAAATTTGACTAACAAAATATGAGTTGTATACCGTAAGAGTTACACCATTGGAAACCTCTTTCAAATACGAACCCAATGATATAATTTTTGTGGCATATAATTCATAACTTTTTTAGTAAAATTCATGGCCAAATTTAGGTTCAAAATTCGAGGGTGTGCATATATTTGAACGAAGGGAGTACAATGGTGCAATAATATTATTCTTACAAATAGCACCAAAAAAAGGATTGAGAATTTCAAGAGAATACGATCATGTCTAACGAAATCCACATCAGCTTAATAAGTCCATCACCAACATAGATATACCTGTAGAGCATTTCAGCCTCCTCATAGTTTTCAGACTGCATATAGGCCCAGGCGAGGTTACCCAACAACCTTCATGACAAAGCAGAGCCTTAGAATGGCATTTGCGGGACAAATGAAGATGTACGGAAGACTTTTATTACCTTGCCTTTTCATCCCTCAGAGAGAGATAGACTACTCTTCCATGAGATTTAGACAGCTTCGCTTTCCACCGGCCAGAAGCTAGATCCTCATCAACCATTCTCAGCTTCACTGTCAGCATTTCAATCTGTTCTTTTGTCCTACCGCATTTCTGGTTCAACACAGACAAGATTTTTATCAATACTAGGCTAACTATTCATACACAAATGCGGTATGGGTTTATTATTAGCTGATGACTTTTTCGATGGGTTTGCAATATATTAATCTGTTCAGGATCTACTAGTATAATCAAACGTCAAAAGTGGGCTTCAGAAGAAACGTTTAGCTTATATACGTAAATTTACAGGACAGAGATACCTTGTATAGGTCAAGAGGAATATTGTCAAGAGACTCCTGAGCTTCATTTGGACAACGGTGACGGAAGGATCTTATCGCTTCGATGGCTTCTTCAGCCCGATTTGCTTGTTTTAGTACAGTAGCCATATCCTTCAGTGCACTCTCAATTCGTTCACCACTGTTAATAGCTGCCCAGAACAATGGAACTGCCTTGTTTGGATCCTTTTCAATTAACTGGAATAACAGAAGCAAAGTGAGGAAACAAAGAGAAACACAAGCTTATCTTACAAAAGCTTTAAGATCAAGATTGTAAATGCATCTTGATTGATTCAAAAGTCTGCAAGTGCCACAGATAAAATAAAAAATACACTGTGGAAAAGCAGGTAATGCACAGAAGCATTTCAGAGCATCAGGCAGAATGAGCACCTGTTACAGCTACTAGTGAGACACAAACATAGTGCAGTACACCATCACATCTTGCCAAACCGTTTCGATATAATATTTTAATACAACAAACTTCCGGTAACAGAACACCTACTCACCTAGACATATGTAGAAGGGCAAAACTTTCGTGCCACTTTAGGCTAATGTCATTTTTTTTCCAAAATTGTTATTTATGCCAGGGAGTCTACTTTCATATTTCTCTTTGTTATGCAGTTAACAGATATCCTGATACAACTGAAGATGGTGTGAAACAGCCATATAATGGTTTTTCATTGGAAAAATACTAAGCTTCAAAGCTAGTGCATCCTTCTCTCCACTATACTACTCGAGGATTTGGTGAATTTAGCATCTCACGAGATTCAGCAAGCTGCAGTTATTACAGAATAGCATTACGATGCAACTAAAAGAACAATGATAGGTTCATTGAAGACAAAATTGAATGAATTGACTCAGGCCCATGATGCATATTTATTGACATTTGGCCCCAGGAAAATGGATGCCAATGAGTTTTCACAAAAGAGCGCTGTAGTGTTAACAATTGAGGCAGCCTGGTGGCGCTTGAGCTTTGCATGATGCAACTGTGCAAGTCAAGGAAGCTAGCACTAACTGTTATCACTAGTACACTGGGCACTGGGGGGGGGGGGGGGGGGGGGGGGGGGGGGGGGGACACGTTAGGAGAAAATCAAGTTCCCTCCTAAATTTCAGTTCCGCAGTTATCCTGAAGAATTGCATCCATTTAGCCAGCCCGATTGGTAATGGCCAGAACCAGATAGATATAGCGCTCAATTTTGGACCCTGAAGGGGAAGAAATTGCACCTGATGGTGGTGCTCGATCGTATTACCTGCTCTTGCTTCGCCCGCAAGTACGGGGAGTCGACCGCCGGCGGCGCCCTCGGTGGCCGGGAACACCCTCCCCCGCTCACCAGCGGGGTGACGCGGTAGGAGCAGCAGCCGGCGCTCAAGGGCGGAGTGACGTGGTTCCCGGAACCGGCGGGGGTGCAGGGGCTCCACCTCTGCGGTACCGCCTCCGCCGCGCCCCTCGGGGACGTCCACGGCGGCAGCCGCCTACCCCCGCTCGGCATGTCGGAATTCCGTCGAACACCTGTGGTGCGTTCGCCGGAAAGCCAGACACCCCCGATAGAAAAACTCTCCCCGATTCCGGGAAAGGGAACAACCCGGCGTCGATCACAGCAGAGAAGCCCTCGCCTCCGAGACGGATCAGTTCGCCGGCGATCGCATCCGCAAGAAGAATTCCTCGGAGCCAGCGAGAGGAGGGAAGCGGAACGAACGGCCTGTTATATACGCCAACCGGAGAACGGAAGAAATTTTTTGAAACGGATGGAGGGAGGGAGGGTGCCGACGTGGATGGCGTCGCGGGCCCACATTTGGCCGACGTGGACGTCGCGTCACGGGGTTCCCGTTGGCTCGCGTACTAGTGCTGGCAGTAACTGCAGCTCATGCGCCTCTAGTGCTGGCAGTAACTGCAGCTCATGCGCCTCTAGTGCGTGCATGTAATGCGTATCGATTGATCGGTTGGTTTCGAGCTTTGCATTCATGCACACGCGACGCATGTGCTGCTCATGGCCATAGGTTTTACCTTGATCCGATTCTCGTTTAAAAGAAAGTTTACAAACAACCTTGCTTCACCGTTTCACACCAAAAATATGCAAAAATTTCAAGAAAAATACATAACTTCTTTTTTCCTCAATGCATCATTTGGCAAACCTTGGAGTTCTGATGTTTGAAATGTAGTTTTTTTTCTACTCGGCGAGTGCAGGATGCAACTTTTGCGAAAGTCAAGTGGGCACCCTTTGCAAAGATTATCCCAAAACTCCTCCAGAAAAGTTTTTGTGGGTTTTCTCCCATATGTGGGTTTGCTAAGTACACTCTTTTGTTTTCTTTTCTTTTTTTAGCAAATTTATAAGATCACATATCATTTCATCGACCGGTAGAGAGCGACAAAGCCACGTACACACTCTGGTGTGGTAGCGAGCGCTTGAGGCGAACAAGAAAAGGGTTGCTCGGCCAACTGAAAGGACATGCGGTGCCTCCATGTGTGGTTTTGGTAATTGATGACATTCTCTATGGGCTAATGATTGCATTGAGTTATATTTGAAGGATTTGTCCATAGGCTTTTCTTGAAGTCCATGTGTTAGTTTCAAGGAGTTTATGAGTTGACCAAGGTGCTATTAAGGAATTATCCAAAGATTGGCCATGTGAGTGTTGAGCTTATTGCAAGCACGTCTTGAAGAAGAAGAGTGTGTCATTCATGTCTATCTTCAAGATATCATCCAAATGAAAAGAGTTGGAAAGATTTAAGGTTGATCAAGACTAAGTCAAGAGTGAATTATCCAAAGACATCATCCAAGGAGTTTATGAGTTGACCAAGGTGCTATTAAGGAATTATCCAAAGATTGGTCATGTGAGTGTTGAGCTTATTGCAAGCATGTCTTGAAGAACAAGAGTGTATGATCATTCATGTCTATCTTCAAGACATCATCCAAATGAAAAGAGTTGGAAAGATTCAAGGTTGATCAAGACTAAGTCAAGAGTGAATCAAGTTCATCAACACACAAAGCGTACAAGATGTATCGAGGGATCAAGTGATCTCATAGTATGGTAAGCATTGTACATTACGCTTTGTGTACTAACCCATAGTATTCGTGAGAGTTCTTTGTGGGGTTAGGTTGCGGTGTGCAAGTTCAAGTGGAGCATCACAAAGAGATCACCCTTGAAGCTTGCCTACCATTGTAGTGTCAATGGACTTGTGAAGATGTGCCAAAGAGCGGCTCACCCATAGTAGAGTATGCGGGAGCAAACATCTAGTCTTCATCGAGCCAACGCAATCAAGAAAGGTTGTCCAACTTGAGGGAGTCAAGATCGTCATCATCTAGCTCAAGTGGACTATGTGCAAGGCAAAGGTTTGCCCTTGATAGGTTCTCTATTTTACCGGTCTCATGGTGGTAGCTTGAAGACCGGGTTATAGGATCGATTGCCATACTATCAAGGGGGCTCTCAAGTGAGTAGCTTGATCGTATCGTTCGTAGAGAGCTCAAACCATTGCATTCTTGCATCATCTTTCTTGATTCTTGTTTGGTTTTCTCCTTGTGAGATTTGGAGCTTATGGTCATCTTCTTTACAAGCTCGAGTTCATCGAAAACGGAGTTCACATGCTTCTTCTATTGTGTTTTCAGTGTTGGAGGTTTTACCGGTCTTTTTTGAGGAAGGGTTCTCATCATTTTCTTATGGGCCTTTTCTTATTTCCTTCTTATTGTTATTTGTATTAAGTTTGTGTCAGCCCTTGTCGCTAGCTTTCCAACAAACTTGGTTTCGTTCAATTCAGATTCCGTTTGTAGAAGTTGTGTCAGTTTTGGTGTCCTTAAAAAGGCTGCAGCGGTACTACCGCTCATGGGAGCGGTACTACCACTTGGAGGGGATGTAATTTTTACTACCGCGGCTACTTCAGTGGTTACTTTCGCTCCGGACCAAAAACTCGTCATAAGTCCAGCGGTGGTAGGCACGGATGTATTTTTTTAGTACCGCTCGCAAGCAGTAGTACCGCTACCCTTTGAGGTAGTACTGCTACCCCTAGTGGTAGTACCGTGAGGTCGAGCGGTACCGCCTTGTGCGGGCTGTGAGCATAACAGTTGGATTTTTCCCCTCCTATAAAAGGGGGTCTTCTTCCCCAATGAACCTTATCCTTTGAGCTCGTGTTCTTCCCCATTGTTGACCTTCTTCGAGCTTGATATCTCTCAATCCCTCCATGGATTCTTGCTAGTTTCTGGGGGAAAAGAGAGAGGAGATCTAGATCCACATTTCCACCAATTAGTTTCTCCTCTATGTGAGGGGAACCCCTTGGATCTAGATCTTGGAGTTCTTGGTGTTCTCCTTCTTGTTCTTCCTCTCATTTCCCTCCCTAGCATTAGTTGCTTTGGTGGGATTTGGGAGAGAAGGACTTGGGTACTCTGTGTGCCCTTGCCATTGCATTTGGTGCATAGGTTTGAGTTCTCCACGGTGATACGTGTAAGT
The DNA here is from genome assembly GCF_018294505.1 of Triticum aestivum. NCBI lineage: Eukaryota > Viridiplantae > Streptophyta > Magnoliopsida > Poales > Poaceae > Triticum > Triticum aestivum. The sequence goes on along the minus strand of NC_057812.1, from coordinate 443,225,133 downwards.
TACAAGTTGAGAAGCTTATTGCTCTTGGGTGCTTGGTACCCTTGAGCTTGTTACTCTTGGGTGCTTGGGTGCCCTAGACGGTTGGTGGTGTTCGGAGCTCAATCATTGTGGTGTAAAGCTCCTGGCAAGCATCGGGTCTCCAATTAGGTTGTGGAGATCACCCCGAGCAATTTGACGGGTACCGGTGACTGCCCCCAAGGGTTGCCAAAGTATACGGGTTTGGTAACCGCCCCCAAGGGTTTCCATTTGTACGGGTTCGGTGACCATCCTCAAGGGTCCCTTAGCGGAATCACGACATCTTGCATTGTGTGAGGGTGTGAGGAGATTACGGTGGCCCTAGTGGCTTCTTGGGGAGCATTGTGCCTCCACGCCGCTCCAAACGGAGATTAGCATCCGCAAGGGTGTGAACTTCGGGATATATCTTCGTCTCCACGTGCCTTAGTTATCTCTTACCCGAGCCCTTTACTTATGCACTTTACTTTGTGATAGTCATATTGTTTCTTGTCATATATCTTGCTATCACCTAGTTGTTTATCTTGCTTAGCATAAGTTGTTGGTGCACATATAGGTGATCCTAGTCATTTTAGGTTTTGTGCTTGACAAATTAACCGCTAGTTTTATTCCGCATTTGTTCAAGCCTAAACTGTAATTATTTTAAAGCACCTATTCACCCCCTCTAGGCGACATCCACGATCTTTCACCAGCAACTATAAGCCCTACCTCTCGGGTAACAGTTGGTAAAGCCCTTTGGCTCCAACTCTAGCCCGTAGTGCAGCCTCCTCGTGGATGGTATGGACTAGGTGAGCAACAGAGGACGTCGGACCATCAAAGACGCATCCATTGCAATGCTTTTAGAGCCACCAAGCACACAACATAAGAGAGGAGGGCCCTTATGCAAGGTCGGGGGGCATGGTCGCGGGAGACCACCAACTAGTTTGGAAAGTCAGCTCTGGACGAGGAAGGTTTGTCGTGGAACGACACCAGCATAGGATCTCATGCCACACCTGGCGGGAGAAGGACCACCCAACGAAGATGTGTTGCATGTCCTCAGTCTCCTAGTTGCAAAGGATGCACTGGTCGGCCTAGGAAGGCCCACGGGCCAGGCGGCTCGCATTCCAGCACCTATTTTGGAGAGCGGGCCAGGTGAAGATCTTTATATGCAATGGTGTCCATGTCTTCCACATGAGGCACCAATGTGGGGCCTGCATGGCACCCAGGAATATCGTGTCATAGTGATACGTCTCCAACGTATCTATTATTTTTGATTGTTCGATGCTATTATACTATATGTTTTGGATGTTTTATATGCATTAATATGCTATTTTATATGATTTTTGGGACTAACCTATTAACCTAGAGCCCAGTGCGAGTTCCTGTTTTTTCCTTGTTTTAGAGTTTCGCAGAAAAGGAATACCAAACGGAGTCCAAATGGAATAAAACTTTCGCGATGATTTTTTCTTGGACCAGAAGACACCCAGGAGACTTGGAGTGCAAGTCAGAAGAGCCACGAGGCGGCCACAAGGGTGGAGGGCGTGCCCCCCGACCTTATGGGCCCCTCGGTGACCCCCTGACATAGATCTTCCTCCTATATGTATTCTAAAATACCCTAAAAACTTCCAGGGGAGCCACAAAACCACTTTTCCACCTGTGACGCCCTCGATTCAATCGTACACTAATCATACACGCAAATGTGTACGATCAAGATCAAGGACTCACGGGAAGGTATCACAACACAACTCTAGACACAAATTAAAAATAGTACAAACTTTATATTACAAGCCAGGGGCCTCGAGGGCTCGAATACATAAGCTCGAATACACAAGAGTCAGCAGAAGCAACAATATCTGAGTACATACATAAGTTAGACAAGTTTTGCCCTAAGAAGGCTAGCACAAAAGCAACATTGATCGAAAAGGCAAGGCCTCCTGCCTGGGAGCCTCCTAACTACTCCAAGTCATCAGCGGCCGTCACGTAGTAGTAGGCATCCTCCGGGTAGTAGTAGTCATCAGTGGCGTCGTCTGGCTCCTGGGATCCGTCATCTGGTCGCAACAATCGGGTATGGGGGAAAAAGAAGTAGCAAAGCAACCATGAGTACTCATCCAAAGTACTCGCAAGACTTACATCAGATCTAAACTAAGTATGCATCTGTATCAAAGGAATGGGTTGTATCTGTGGACTAAACTGCAGAATGCCAGAAGGGAAGGTGAAAGCCTAGCCTATCGAAGACTAGCATCTTCTGGAAACCACCATCTTGCAGCAACAGGAGGGAGTAGAGTAGCATAAAGTAAGGTAGTAGAAGTGTTATCAACCTCGGCCAGAGATCCTTTCTCGACTCCCTGCGAGAAAGCAATCCCAGAGCCATACTATCCAAGTGTCAACACATTCCAATTCTCATCACCATCCAGTTCTCATCACAAGTATCCAGTTCTAGTTGTATCGATTGGGATACAACTCCAAGTGTTTGTTACCGTAGTACAGGCTATCGATAGATGCTTTCTTCCCTACAGGGGTGCACCAACTTACCGACCACACTCGATTAACTTCGGCTGGACACACTTTCCTGGGTCATGCCCGACCTCGGCCAAACAATACGCCGTAACCCGACCTGGACTTAATAGAGAGGCCAGCACGCCGGACTAAACCTATGCCCCCAGGGGTCATGGGCCATCTCCCCAGGAACTCCTGCACGTTGTGTACGCGGCCGGTGAGCAGACCTAGCTACCTCCTTCAACAAGGCAGGAGCTTATGCAGTCCAACCCGGCGCGCACCGCTCAGCCACTAACATCTATTAAGCTTCGGTTGATGCATACGACACAGAACGCCCATACTATGCCCACGTGATGGTTAGTGCTATCAGGTCAGAGGCCCTTCAGATCAAATATCCAAATCGTAGTGGATTAGGAGCACGCGGTAACGAGCAGAGACTCACGATCCATGTGACCCCGTCGCCCCGTCTCGAGTACTTGCAGCAAGGGCTAAGAATGCCCGGCCATGCCTCGTAAGTATCTCGCGGGCACCTTCCAGGTCAACCCGACTCCACATCACTCGCTATTAAGCTTGCGCGCGTACCCCTCAAGGCCGACCCGTCTTTAGTAACATGGCTCAATGCAAAGTCATAGTAACCATAGTAACTGTGAGTCTAACACCAAGGGGAAAACCTGAGGAATCACCCCCGGTGAATTCCACTCGATGTAATCATCAAGGTGAACATAAGAGGATCCACCCTCGAGGTTCACACTTGAGGGGTTGCACGACAGAGCCGTATCGGAAGTAGTTAAGAAGGAAATCACCCTCGATGACCACGGCTGGATAGCTACACTACAGAGATCTCATCAGGAGTGATGTAAGAGGTTCCACCCTCGGCACTCAATGGTAACTCTGCAGAGTCGTACAACTAGGGGGTGATGTGCGGTGCCGGGGCCTGGACGTCGATCACGTTGATCGAGTCATCGAACATAAAGCGAGGCAACTGGGACAAGGTGGGGTCCCTGATGGATCTCTAACCAACCTATACTAAGCAGTTTAGGATAAGCAGGTAAGGTATGAAAGCAGGTAACAACAACAGGCTATGCATCATAGTAGGATCATACAGAAAGCAGTAGCAGTTCTAATGCAAGCATGAGAGGGAAAGAAATAGGCGATATCGGAATGCTCAAGGGGGGGTTTGCTTGCCTGGTTGCTTTGGCAAGGAGGGGGTCGTCATCGACGTAGTCGATCACAGGGACATTAGCAACGGTCTCGGGGTCTACCGGAGAGAAGAGGGGGAAGAAACAGTAAATAGAGAGCAAACAGATATATGACAAGCAATAAGCAGCACTATGGGTGTTCTAACGCAGTACTATGCGATATAGGTGAAGGGGGAAAATTTAACCGGGAATGTTTTCCCGATTCCGGACCTGTGTCAGACAGATGACCGGAGGGGGAATGTTCCATGTTCAGATAGTTAGAGGCATCTGACAGCTAAACGGATCGCGTATTCAGACTCGTCTTGTCGTTCTGAGCAACTTTCAGGTACAAAGTTTTTTGATCCGAGCTACGGTTTATTTTATATTAATTTTAAAAAAATTAAAACATTTTAAGGATTTATTTTAATTATTTAAAACAACCTTATCCAGAACAGTGTTTGCTGACGTCAGCATGACGTCAGCAGTCAACAGAGGAGTTGACTGGTCAACTGACGTGTGGGTCCCATTCGTCATTGACTGTTTAATCTAATTAGGGTTCAATTAAACTAACTAGTTAATTAGATTAATTACACATGATTAATTAATGAACTTTATTTATTTATTTATTTATTTATTTTTAATTATAATTTTTTATTTTCGTTCTGGGCTGGGCCCCCTTGTCATTGGCCCCTGGGGGCCGATGCGGGTTACGGGGCGCTGGGTGCGGGCGTCACCCGAATGAGCGCATGCCCGAGGGGCGCTAGGTGCACGACGCGGCTAGCGGGCGTGGGAGCCGCGGCCACGGCGAGGCCGGCCGCCTGATGCGAGCAACGGCGACACGGGAGGAGGTCGGACGTGGTGCAGGGGCGGCAGGGCGCGCGACTAGGCGACGAGTGGCGACCTACAGTCAAGCGACCAGGGAGGGACGCGCGCGGTAGGGGGTCGAGCGGAGCGGCTAGCCAGGGCGGGGCGAGAGGGGAAGCGAGGCACGCGCGGGGTGGAGAAGGAGCAGAGCTCCAGCGCGGCCTGGAGGGTGAGGGCAGCAACCGCGGTCAAGCGGCAGGGCGGCGCGAGCGCGACGAGCGCGGGGAAGCGGCTGCAGGGTAGAGGACGGGGCCGGGACGCGGTGCAGGCGGGCGCAAGGTGCGGCGCAGCCATGGCGCGCGCGGGCTGTGGGCTAGAGCGGGCGCGCGCGGGCGATGGCGCAGGCCGGCGAGTAGCTGCAGCGGGGGAGGCGGCCACGGTGAGCGCACACGGGGAGGAGGCCACGGATGCGGTGACCGCGAGCGGGGCATGTGCGCGGTGAGCGGGGGCTCAACGACGGGAGAGAGAGGGAGTGAGGAGGGGAGGCGGCGGCTCACAGGGGTGCTGCAGGGGTTCGGGCAGCGGGGGGACGAGGAGGTGGACGGGGACGACCGGGTGATGGGGAGGCGAGCAGGGCGGCGGCGACGTCGAGCACCGAGGCGCGGTCGTGGGCGCGCCGGGTGCGGGATGACGCTGGGCACGGTGATGGAGAGTCCGGCGACGGGGTGGTCTTCGGGCGGTGACGGACGGCTTCAGGCGGGCGCCGGCGCGGTGTCGAGCACCGAGGGCGACGGGGTCGGGCAGCAGCGGCCACGAGCGGTGGGCGACGAGGTGAGTGGACGAAGGAGCACGGCGGCGGCGTGCGTGTGAGCCCCGATCCCGATTGGATCGGGGGAGAGGGAGAGTGGGGGAGTGGGTGTCGGTGGGGGGGGTTGACCGTGGAGTGGGGGTGGTTATGAGGGAGTGAGGTGGCCGGTTGGGCCGGCCAGGTGGGTTGGCCCAATTGCCTGCTGGGCCGGACCCCGGTAGGGGGGTTGAGCGGAGCGGCTGGCCAGGGCGGGGCCAGAGAGGAAGCGAGGCACACGTGGGGTGGAGAAGGAGCAGAGCTCCAGCGCGGCTGGGAGGGTGAGGGCGGCAACCGCGGTCAAGCGGCAGGGCGGCGCGAGCGCGACGAGCGCGGGGAAGCGGCTGCAGGGCAGAGGGCGGGGCCGGGACGCGGTGCAGGCGGGTGCAAGGTGCGGCGCAGCCATGGCGCGAGCGGGGCGTGGGCTAGAGTGGGCGTGCGCGGGCAATGGCGCAGACCGGCGAGCAGCTGCAGGGGGAGGCGGCCACGGTGAGCGCGCACGAGGAGGAGGCCGCGGATGCGGTGACTGCGAGCGGGGCATGTGCGCTGTGAGGGGGGCTCAACGACGGGAGAGAGAGGGAGTGAGGAGGGGAGGCGGCGGCTCACAGGGGTGCTTCAAGGGTTCGGGTAGCGGGGGGACAACGAGGTGGACGGGGACGACCGGGCGACGGGGAGGCGAGCGGCGCGGAGGCGACGTCGAGCACCGAGGCGCGGTCGTGGGCGTGCCGTGTGCGGGACGACGCGGGCGCGCAGTGATGGGGAGTCCGACGACGGGGTGGTCTTCGGGCGGTGACGGGCGGCTTCGGGCGGGCGCCGGCGCGGCGTCAAGCACCGAGGGCGACGGGGTCGGGCAGCAACGGCGACGAGCGGTGGGCGACGAGGCGAGGCGATGGAGGAGCACGGCGGCGGCGTGCGGGTGAGCCCCGATCCCGATTGGATCGGGGGAGAGGGAGAGTGGGGGGAGTGGGTGTCGGTGGGGGGGGGGGTTGACCGTGGAGTAGGAGTGGTTATGGAGGAGTGAGGTGGCCGGTTGGGCCGGCCAGGTGGGTTGGCCCAATTGCCTGCTGGGCCGGACCCCGGGAGGGGGGGTTCTTTTCCTATTTTTATTTCTTTTATTATTTTTTATTAAAAGGATAGCTTACTATTTTGCAATTATTCCGAGCACCATATGACTCTTGTAAAATGTGCCACATGCCACAATAAATACTTTGCAATATTGTGAAGTTGCACAAAATTTGTTTTGAGCATTTGAAAATGTTTAAGAACTGCTAGAAATTGAAAAGGCCAATTTAATTGTTGTTGGACCACTCAAATAATTTCCAGGAGCATTTTTGAATCCAATAGAGGTAGGTTTCATCATGACAAATACTTAGAGAATATTTGCCATAGTGTGAACTATTTTTCTGGCTCATTTGAAGATGCAAATAATTGGCTTGCAATTTGAATTGAATTGGACTTGATTTTTTTGGACAAGTGGCATTTTGGCTTCGGAAAGCATGATGACAAGGCTTTATTAGGGGGATTACTGTAGCATGATACCGGGGGTGTTACAAATCTCCTCCACTACAAGAAATCTCGTCCCGTGATTTAAGAGGTGGAGTAAGGAAAAAGACTCGAGAAGGACGAAGCTCAACACAAGATAGGTACGCGGGGACTATGACAGTGAACGTGGCATAGAGGCATCTCTCGAGTTGAAACTGAAGAAAACAACGAGAGAAAAATATGAAGGTACAATAGGAAATTTCAAGCGAATGGACAAACGATCGATATCTGAACAGTGTGAGAAGGGGGTTCAGAGCATCGGGAATAGATCGTCTCTCGGACGGTGGATCGTGACAACACACAAAGCCAAGAGAAATGATACTTCGGAATAAAGGATATAGATGAGAGTCAGGTTCCGATCCTGTGGAACTGTGGGTTATGGGCCCACCATGTGGGTTAAAATAGAAGGAGCAAGGACATCTTGCACGGTCATGATAGCAAGGCATGTCAGAGGGTAGCCTATCAGTTATGTCAGAAACAACGTCGGTACCAAGGGCGAGGGACGAAGAGAACTATGTTCCTGCTCATTGAACGAGGTGGACCAATAGGCAAAGTTCTCATCCATCGGTGGTTGCCGGAATGTCAATAGCAATAATAACAAGGTCTTATCAGCAAATTGTACGCCGGGGTGTTTTCATAAGCAGGGAACTATTACTGCTTAGATCTCATAAACCAGAAGAAAGTTTAAACAAAACAATGGAAAAGAAAAGGTGATCATTAGATTAATCAGAACATTGGAAAGGAAAATGTGTTTACACACAAGAATTGGGAGTATATCCTTCCGAAGGGGGAAGTGGAGCAGGGTATACATGATATGACAGCAAGTTCAAAAGCATTTAGATAAAGGGGGTGAGGGAAGAATCATGATATTACCCGTACAACGGTGTTCGGATAATAGATCAAGAAACATTTGACAATGTGCTTCCAATGTTCTTGTTTATATGCGGAATACCTCAATCATGCTTCAAGGTAGCATTAACATGGTGTTACAAGTAGGGGTTGGAGTTGAAGATCACAAGAAATACTCAAGGAGCAATTGCAGGAATAGCAAGGAGTCCAAGGTATAACCAAGACATGATCAAACATGTGTTGGAAAGAAGACAAGGGAGTTGTTGATGATAACTCAAATCATCAAAGGTCAAGGGTGGTATTTCTCATCATGAATTTGATTGATTTGCTGGAAGAGCTCAGAATGCTGACGAGCACGACACAATTGTCGAGAGATTTCATGAAGATGTAATCGATCGGCGATGGCATCCAGTCGAAAGAATGATGAAGCGAAAGGTTATTGGAGCCACGGGTATGACACAAACTCGAAAACAAGCTTGCTGTTCAAGGCGAAATGATATGACGAGGAAGATCGACGCAGGCTTAGCTCATCGTCAAAAATTGTGCTCCGGGAAGAAGGACTAGGTAGCACAGTTAAAATTTAGCACGATAATGATATAGCCGATCAGGTTAGGAATGACTTGAAGGATTATTAAACTCGTAAGCAACAAAAATTACTTAGAGTTATAGAATCGGAGTGTGGAATCGATTTACTTATCGGCGTTCTCGAGTGACTAACAACTCAAAACCCGGGGAATCCTGAAATCGACGAGAAGCAATACCAGATGAAGACTCATAGGAAGCAACATAGTTCTTTGTTATTCTCGAGATACCGGAGGGCAATACTCGAAGGAAGATCAAAATAGAGGTTGCGGAGATGCATTGATCTGTAGAAGACACGTGCTTTAACTTGTCCGAGAAATGGAATCAAAGAAAAACAATCATGATCGGAACCACAGTTGCAAAGGACCAAGCATAGATACAAGATGAAGTTATAACAAGGGGGATAATATTATTACAAGAAGCTTCATGGTAAGTTCCACATCGGGCCCATGGGCATGAACACGGGGTTCAAGGTCGACTCCCACTTCTACAATGCATAACCTTTCATTTTACTTCTCGCTCTTGATGAAGCTGTAGTATTGAAATTTTATCTGACGAAAAGCTAGTATAGTATAACCCGCATAACTTTCGAGTTCACACAGATTAGGGAAGGCATAGGTTCAACCCATCGGGGCATCTTAGGAACCTATATCATAAATTCCAAGAATAAATAACACAAGCTCGGTAGTAGAGCATGCTTGAGAAAGCGGAGGATAAAATTTACCAAAAGCATTATGTATCCGAGGAAAGGCTCACAAGCTTATTGAATATGAAGTACGTTGTCGGATAAAATCCGAAAAAAGGGGTCTGGTGGTCCACAAGGGATCTGATGTGAGCATCAATATTCTACCAGAGCAAGAAAGAATGCAAGGAGATCAGATTATAAAAACAACTGACTAACTCAAAGCTCAATTGCAAAGGAATTATGAATTCCAAGACAAGGGATCAAAAGCAATGCTCTGATAAGGGATGGATAGGTAGAATAGCCTTAGAGGTACAATCGATGACGATTTGATTGATCGAGATTCAGCACATGTTAAAATGACGTCTGAGCCGGAAGGATGAATTCTAGGATCTGATTGAGGATTGCGAGCATTCGCAACATATTGTATCAACGGACTCAAAATGATAATGACAAAGGCTGACAATAAGATTACTAGACTTATGGTATTAACCACAATGTAAGCAAGCAAGAAATTCAAGACCAATAGGCTGTTGAGGATTTTCACAAGAATGAATGGTATTACGAAGACTTTTGTGAAGTACAAGAATCAACTGAGGATGAGCGGATACTCGATAGGTGCACAAAGTTATCTGTAGGGGTATTTAGATGACAAGGAACTGCAAGGCGGTAAGCTCAAAGGATTCTCGGAAAAAGGAGAGCAGTTTAGGGCATCTTGTAATAACAAGATCAATGGGATAGAATGTAAGATTGGTAAGTGTGTGTAGTTATCCATAAGGATATTTCGGTGGTAGGGAATTGCAAAGGCAACAAGCACAAAGTCTCGAGAGAATATCATAGAGTATCTTCGGAATCTTCTGATGCAGCAGGCGATCATCTGAAATAAGGGGGCTCTCCGGGCGGATGTGATCACGAGATCCTAATGTTCGAGTTAGTAAAACCTTTTAACCCGAATAGAAGAGAGTTCGGAGTCCCAGAGTATAGATGAGAATAAAAGATCCTAATACCACCCAATGGCGATGTGGGCCCGTAAGCCACACAGCCATGTTAGTAAAAGTTTTTGTAGTGACTAGCCTCGACTTCGGCCAAGGAGTTGGAAAGGGGGCTACCTACAAGCAGTCGGCTCTGATACCAACTTGTGACGCCCTCGATTCAATCGTACACTAATCATACACGCAAATGTGTACGATCAAGATCAAGGACTCACGGGAAGGTATCACAACACAACTCTAGACACAAATTAAAAATAATACAAGCTTTATATTACAAGCCAGGGGCCTCGAGGGCTTGAATACATAAGCTCGAATACACAAGAGTCAGCGGAAGCAACAATATCTGAGTACAGACATAAGTTAGACAAGTTTTGCCCTAAGAAGGCCAACACAAAAGCAACATTGATCGAAAAGGCAAGGCCTCCTACCTGGGAGCCTCCTAACTACTCCAAGTCGTTAGCGGCCGTCACGCAGTAGTAGGCATCCTCCGGGTAGTAGTAGTCATCAGTGGCGTCGTCTGGCTCCTGGAATCCATCATCTGGTCGCAACAATCGGGTATGGGGGAAAAAGAAGTAGCAAAGCAACCGTGAGTACTCATCCAAAGTACTCGCAAGACTTACATCAGATCTAAACTAAGTATGCATCTGTATCAAAGGAATGGGTTGTATCTGTGGACTAAACTGCAGAATGCCAGAAGGGAAGGTGAAAGCCTAGCCTATCAAAGACTAGCATCTTCTGGAAACCACCATCTTGCAGCAACAGGAGGGAGTAGAGTAGCATAAAGTAAAGTAGTAGAAGTGTTATCAACCTCGGCCAGAGATCCTTTCTCGACTCCCTGCGAGAAAGCAATCCCAGAGCCATACTATCCAAGTGTCAACACATTCCAATTCTCATCACCATCCAGTTCTCATCACAAGTATCCAGTTCTAGTTGTATCGACCGGGATACAACTCCAAGTGTCCGTTACCGTAGGACAGGCTATCGATAGATGTTTCTTCCCTGCAGGGGTGCACCAACTTACCCACCATGCTCGATTAACTCCGGCCGGACACACTTTCCTGGGTCATGCTCGGCCTCGGCCAAACAATATGCCGCACCCCGACCTAGGCTTAATAGAGAGGCTAGCATGCCGGACTAAACCTATGCCCCCAGGGGTCATGGGCCATCTCCCCAGGAACTCCTGCATGTTGCGTACGTGACCGGTGAGCAGACCTAGCTACCTCCTTCAACAAGGCAGGAGCTTACGCAGTCCAACCTGGCGCGCGTTGCTCAGTCGTTGACGTCTATTAAGCTTCGGCTGATGCATACGACGCAGAACGCCCATACTATGCCCACGTGATGGTTAGTGTTATCAGGCCAGAGACCCCTCGGATCAAATATCCAAATCGTAGTGGATTAGGAGCACACGATAATGAGCAGAGACTCACGATCGATGTGACCCCATCGCCCCGTCTCGAGTCTTGTGGCAAGGGCTAAGAATGCCCGGCCACGCCTCGTAAATATCTCGCGGGCACCTTCTAGGTCAACCCGACTCCACATCACTCGCTATTAAGCTCGCGCGGGTACCCCTCTGGGGCGACCCATCTTTAGTAACATGGCTCAGTGCAAAGTCATAGTAACCATAGTAAGTGTGAGTCTAACACCAAGGGGAAAACCTGAGGAATCACCCCCGGCGAATTCCACTCGATGTAATCATCAAGGTGAACGTAAGAGGATCCACCCTCGAGGTTCACACTTGAGGGGTTGCACGACAGAGCCGTATCGGAAGTAGTTAAGAAGGAAATCACCCTCGATGACCATGGCTGGATAGCTACACTACAGAGATCTCATCAGGAGTGATGTAAGAGGTTCCACCCTCGACACTCGATGGTAACTCTGCAGAGTCGTACAACTAGGGGGTGATGTGCGGTGCCGGGGCCTGGACGTCGATCACGTTGATCGAGTCATCGAACATAAAGCGAGGCAACTGGGACAAGGTGGGGTCACTGATGGATCTCTAACCAACCTATACTAAGCAGTTTAGGATAAGCAAGTAAGGTATGAAAGCAGGTAACAACAACAGGCTATGCATTAGAGTAGGATCATACAGAAAGCAGTAGCAGTTCTAATGCAAGCATGAGAGAGAAAGAAATAGGCGATATCGGAATGCTCAAGGGGGGTTTGCTTGCCTGGTTGCTCTGGCAAGGAGGGGGTCGTCGTCGACGTAGTCGATCATAGGGACATCAGCAACGGTCTCGGCGTCTACCGGAGAGAAGAGGGGGAAGAAACAGTAAATAGAGAGCAAACAAATACATGACAAGCAATAAGTAGCACTATGGGTGTTCTAACGCAGTACTACGCGATATAGGTGAAGGGGGAAAATTTAACCGGGAATGTTTTCCCGGTTCCGGACCTGTGTCAGACAGATGACCGGAGGGGGAATGTTCCATGTTCAGATAGTTAGAGGCATCTGACAGCTAAACGGATCGCGTATTCAGACTCGTCTTGTCGTTCTGAGCAACTTTCAGGTACAAAGTTTTTTGATCCGAGCTACGGTTTATTTTATATTAATTTTAAAAAATTTAAAACATTTTAAGGATTTATTTTAATTATTTAAAACAACCTTATCCAGAACAGTGTTTGCTGACGTCAGCATGACGTCAGCAGTCAACAGAGGAGTTGACTGGTCAACTGACGTGTGGGTCCCATTCGTCATTGACTGTTTAATCTAATTAGGGTTCAATTAAACTAACTAGTTAATTAGATTAATTACACACGATTAATTAATGAACTTAATTAATTATTTTAATTAATTAATTGTTTTTAATTATAATTTTATTATTTTTGTTCTGGGCGGGGCCCCTTGTCATTGGCCCCTGGGGGCCGATGCGGGTTACGGGCGCTGGGTGCGGGCGTCGCCCGAACGAGCGCATGCCCGAGGGGCGCTGGGCGCACGACGCGGCTAGCGAGCGCGGGAGCCGCGGCCACGGCGAGGCCGGCCGCCTGATGCGAGCAGTGGCGATGCGGGAGGAGGCCGGATGTGGTGCAAGGGCGGTGGGGCGCGTGACTAGGCGACGAGTGGCGGCGCACAAGCGAGCGACCAGGGAGGGGTGCGCGCGGTACGGGGGTCGAGCGGAGCGGCTGGCCAGGGCGGGGCCAGAGGGGAAGCGAGGCACACGTGGGGTGGAGAAGGAGCAGAGCTCCAGCGCGGCTGGGAAGGTGAGGGCGACAACCGCGGTCAAGCGGCAAGGCGGCGCGAGCGCGACGAGCGCGGGGAAGCGGCTGCAGGGCAGATAGCGGGGCCGGGACGCGGTGCAGGCGGGCGCAAAGTGCGGCGCAGCCATGGCGCGAGCGGGGCGCGGGCTAGAGTGGGCGTGCGCGGGCGATGGTGCAGGCCGGCGAGCAGCTGCAGGGGGAGGCGGCCACGGTGAGCGCGCACGGGGAGGAGGCCGCGGATGCGGTGACCGCGAGCGGGGCATGTGCGCAGTGAGTGAGGGCTCAACGACGGGAGAGAGAGGGAGTGAGGAGGGGAGGCGGCGGCTCACAGGGGTGCTTCAGGGGTTCGGGCAGCGGGGGGACGAGGAGGTGGACGGGGACGACCGGGCGACGGGGAGGCGAGCGGCGCGGCGGCGACGTCGAGCACCGAGGCACGGTCGTGGGCGTGCCATGTGCGGGACGACGCGGGCGCGCGGTGATGGGGAGTCCGGCGACGGGGTGGTCTTCGGGCGGCGACGGACGGCTTCGGGCGGGCGCCGGCGCGGCGTCGAGCACCGAGGGCGACGGGGTCTGGCAGCAGCGGCGACGAGCGGTGGGCGACGAGGCGAGGGGATGGAGGAGCACGGTGGCGGCGTGCGGGTGAGCCCCGATCCCGATTGGATCGGGGGAGAGGGAGAGTGGGGGGAGTGGGTGTCGGTGGAGGGGTGACCGTGGAGTAGGAGTGGTTATGGAGGAGTGAGGTGGCCGGTTGGGCCGGCCAGGTGGGTTGGCCCAATTGCCTGCTGGGCCGGACCCCGGAAGGGGGGGGTCTTTTCCTATTTTTATTTCTTTTATTATTTTTTATTAAAAGGATAGCTTACTATTTTGCAATTATTCCGAGCACCATATGACTCTTGTAAAATGTGCCACATGCCATAATAAATACTTTGCAATATTGTGAAGTTGCACAAAATTTGTTTTGAGCAAATGTTTAAGAACTGTTAGAAATTGAAAAGGCCAATTTAATTGTTGTTGGACCACTCAAATAATTTCTAGGAGCATTTTTGAAATCCAACAGAGGTAGGTTTCATCATGACAAATACTGAGAATATTTGCCATAGTGTGAACTATTTTTTTGGCTCATTTGAAGATGCAAATAATTGGTTTGCAATTTGAATTGAATTGGACTTGATTTTTTTTGGACAAGTGGCATTTTGGCTTCGGAAAGCATGATGACAAGGCTTTATTAGGGGGTATTACTGTAGCATGATACTGGGGGTCTTACACCACCACCGCTTCCTTCTACACCAGTCAGATCGCATCTAGGGGCCTTTTCCGGCGTCCTGCTGGAGGGGGATTCGATTGCGGAGGGCTTCTACATCAACACCATTGCCTCTCCGATGAAGCGTGAGTAGTTTACCATAGATCTACGCGTCCATAGCTAGTAGCTAGATGGCTTCTTCTCTCTCTTTGATTCTCAATACAAAGTTCTCCTCGATGTTCTTGGAGATCTATTCGATGTAATACTCTTTTGCGGTGTGTTTGTCGATATCCGGTGAATTGTGGATTTATGATCAGCTTATCTATTAATGTTATTTGAAACTCCTCTGAATTCTTTTATGCATGATTTGATATCTTTGCAAGTCTCTTCGAACTATCGATTTGGTTTGGCCAACTAGATTGGTGTTTCTTGCAATGGGAGAAGTGTTTAGCTTTGGGTTCAATCTTGCGGTGCTCGATCTAGTGACAGAAGGGGAACCAACACATATTGTATTGTAGCCATCGAGGATAAAAAGATGGGGTTTTCATCATATTGTTTGAGTTAATTCCTCTACATCATGTCATCTTGCTTAAGGCATTACTCCGTTCTTTATGAACTTAATACTCTACATGCATGCTGGATAGCGGTCAATTTGTGGAGTAATAGTAGTAGCTGCATAATCGTTTCGGTCTACTTGACACAGACGTGATGCCTATGTTCATGATCATTGCCTTAGATATCGTCATAACTTTGCGCTTTTCTATCAATTGCTCGGCAGTAAATTTTTCACCCACCGTAATAATTTCTATCTTGAGATAAGCCTCTAGTGAAACCTATGGCCCCCGGGTCTATTTTCCATTATATAAGTTTTCGATCTATAATTTTAGTTTCCTATTTACTCTCTTTGCAATCTTGTACTTTTCGTTCCATAAACCAAAAATACCAAAAATATTACTTTGCCATTTATCCATCTCTACCAGATCTCACTTTGCGAATAACCGTGAAGGGATTGACAACCCCTTTATGGCGTTGGGTGCAAGTTGGTGTTTGTTTGTGCAGGTGTTCGATGGCATATGCGTTGTCTCCTACCGGATTGATACCTTGGTTCTCAAAACTGAGGGAAATACTTACTCTACTTTGCTGCATCACCCTTTCCTCTTCAAGGGAAAAACCAACGCAAGCTCACGAGGTAGCAGGAAGGATTGCTGGCGCCATTGCCGGGGAGATCTACGCCAAGCCAAGGCATACCAAGTACCCATCATAAACTCTCATCCCTCACATTACATTATTCCCCATTCGCCTCTCGTTTTCCTCTCCCCCACTTCTAAAACGATTTTCGAAAATATTCGCCTTTTCTTAGCCCTTCTTCCGTCCGTCTTCTCCATTTGCTTGTTTGCCACCATCATGTCTGAAACTGGGGATGTTATCGCTAAAAATCTTGAGGAGAATCTTGGAACTTGCTCTTTGGATCCCAGAGCTGAAAAGCCCCCTAATTACAAAACTAAAATCTTTCGTATTGGAGATGGTAATATTATAGGGAAAAGTATTATACAAGAATTCTTTGATTGTACGGGATCCTTGCATATTAATAAAAGAACTATTCTTCTTGAGACAAACTATTATGCTGATGCTATTGTGATGCTTGTTGAGAAATTAGAAAGAAAATTTGTGCATCTTCATCCTGCTTTACAAACGGTGTTTTATGAACTTCCTAAAATCAATCATCCTATAGCTAAAAAGATTGCCACTATTTATTCTTATGCGTGAAATTGATTTTATTATCCAAGAAGCCAGGGATATTTTTGCTTCTATAAAAAGGATGTTGAACACCCTCCAATTATAGACATCCTTCATGATATAGAAACTATGCGTAGTTTGGAATATAGGGATTATCAATCTTATAGTGAAAATCTTAAGAAAAGAGTTCCCCATTCTAAGATCTCTCAATCTTTGTATCTTGAAACCTTTGAGGAGTTTGATTGGATAACTAGGGGAATTTATGTAGGGTTTAATAGAGATTGGTTGAATAAAATGATGAAGGAACCCGTTAAAAATGAGCTAGGTATTTTGTATGATGACATATGTGGTGATGATCCCGATTATGGGTTTATGAATGTTAAGATCACCAATGAAAGTTCCTTTCATGGTTTAAGTTCATCTACTAGGAGAGAAATAAAATAAAGAATAGAATTGCTAAGACGAGTTTTGGAAGACTTGATGAGAAAAGAATTGCATACCGAAGATGAGAACAATTAGATCTATTCGCGTTTTTATGCCTAGCTAAGGACGTTAAACAATAGCGCTTGTTGGGAGGCAACCCAATTAATTTTTGTTTTTGCCTTTTAGGTTCTGTTTTCCAATAAATATTTCATCTAGCCTCTGGTTAGGTGTGGTTTTGCGTTTTAATTAGTTTTGTGCCAAGTAAGACCTTTGGGATAGCTTACGGTGATAGTTGATTTAATCCTGCTGAAAAACAGAAACTTTTGCGCTCAGGAGATTAGTTTTGATTTTTAGCAGAAGCGCGATAAAATACTTATTATTCTCGCAGAGGATTCATAAACAAATTTCCTAGGACTTCCTAATATTTCAGGATTTTTTGAGTTACAGAAGTATTCGAAATATCCAGATTGATACACACTGTTTTGTTTTTGACAGATTCTGTTTTTCGCGTGTTGTTTGCTTATTTTGATGCATCTATGGCTAGTATCGGGGGGTATGAACCATGGAAAAGTTGGAATACAGTATATATTACACCAATATAAATAAAGAATGAGTTCACAACAGTACCAAAAGTGGTGATTTATTTTATTATACTAACGGAGCTTATGAGATTTTCTGTTGAAGTTTTGTGTTGTGAAGTTTTCAAGTTTTGGGTAAGGATTTGATGGACTATGAAATAAGGAGTGGCAAGAGCCTAAGATTGGGGATGCCCAAGGCACCCCAAGGTAATAGTCAAGGAGGCCAAAGGGCCTGATCTTGGGGATGCCCCGGGAAGGCATCCCCTCTTCCGTCTTCATCTATCGGTAACTTTACTTGAGGCCATATTTTTATTCACCACATGATATGTGTTTTGCTTGGAGTGTCTTGTATGATTTGAGTCTTTGCATTTTAGTTTGCCACAATCATCCTTTCTGTACACACCTTTTGGGAGAGACACGCATGAGTCTTGATTTATTAGAATGCTCTATGTGCTTCACTTATATCTTTGGAGCTAGGCAATTTTGCTATAGTACTTCACTTATATCTTTTTAGAGCACGGCGGTGGTTTTATTTTATAGAAATTGATGAACTCTTGTACTTCACTTATATTATTTTTAGAGTCTTTAGAACAGCATGGTAATTTGCTTTGGTTATAAAATTAGTCCTAATATGATAGGCATCCAAGAGGGATATAATAAAATTTTCATATAAAGTGCATTGAATACTATGAGAAGTTTGATTCCTTATGATTGTTTTGAGATATAAAGATGGTGATATTAAAGTCATGCTAGTAAGTAGTTGTGAATTTGAGAAATACTTGTGTTAAGGATTGTGAGTCCCGTAGCATGCACGTATGGTGAACCGTTATGTAACGAAGTTGGAGGATGAGATGTTTTTTGATTGTCTTCCTTATGAGTGGTAGTCGGGGACGAGCGATGATCTTTTCCTACCAATCTATCCCCCTAGGAGCATGCGTGTAGTACTTTGTTTCGATGACTAATATATTTTTGCAATAAGTATGTGAGTTCTTTATGACTAATGTTGAGTCCATGGATTATACGCACTCTCACCTTTCCGCCATTGCTAGCCTCTCTAGTACCGCGCAACTTTCGCCGGTATCATAAACCCATCACATATCCTTCCTCAAAACAGCCACCATACCTACCTATTATGGCATTTCCATAGTCATTTCGATATATATTGCCATGCAACTTTCCACCATTCTGTTTATTATGACACGTTCCATCATTGTCATATTGCTTTGCATGATCATGTAGTTGACATCATATCTGTAGAAAAGACACTGTTCATCATTTTTTATACATGTCGCTCTTGATTCATTGCACATCCCGGTACACCACCGGAGGCATTCACATAGAGTCATATTTTTGTTCTAGTATCGAGTTGTAATTTTTGAGTTGTAAGTAAATAGAAGTGCGATGATCTTCATTATTAGAGCATTGTACCATGTGAGGGGAAAAAAAGAGAAAAGGCCAAAAAAGAGAAGGGCCAAAAAGGGGGACAATGAGAGAAAAAGATGGGAGGGACAATGTTACTATCCTTTTGCCACACTTGTGCTTCAAAGTAGCACCATGATCTTCATGATAGAGAGTCTCCTATGATATCACTTTCATATACTAGTGGCAATTCTTGATTATAGAACTTGGCTTGTATATTCCAACGATGGGCTTCCTCAAAATGCCCCATGTCGTCATGAGCAATCAAGTTGGATGCACACCCACTTAGTTTTCTTTTTGAGCTTTCATACACTTATAGCTCCAGTGCATCCATTGCATGGCAATCCATACTCATTCACATTGATATCTATTAATGGGCATCCCCATAGCCTGTTTATACGCCTAGTTACTGTGAGACTATCTCCTTCTTTTTTGTCTTCTCCACAACGACCGTCTATTCCACCTATAGTGCTATGTCCATGGCTCATGCTCATGTATTGTGTGAAAGTTGAAAAGGTTTGAGAACATCAAAATTATGAAACAATTGCTTGGCTTGTCATCGGGGTTGTGCATGATTTGAATTTTTGTGTGATGAAGATGGAGCATAGCCAGACTATATGATTTTGTAGGGATAAGCTTTCTTTGGCCATGTTATTTTTAGAAGACATAATTATTTGTTAGTATGCTTGAAGTATTATTGTTTTTATGTCAATATTAAACTTTTGTTTTGAATCTTACAGATCTGAACATGCATGCCACAATAAAGAGAATTACATGGATAAATATGTTAGGTAGCATTCCACATCAAAAAATCAATTTTTATCATTTACCTACTTGAGGAAGAGCAGGAATTAAGCTTGGGGATGCTTGATACGTCTCCATCGTATCTATAATTTTTTTTATTATTCGATGCTATTATATTACTCCCTCCTTCCATCTATATAGGGCCTAATGCATTTTTTGATGCTCACTTTGACATAATGTTAGAGCAATAATATATGACATGCGTCTTACACAAAACATACCATCAAATTCGTATGTGAAAGGAGCTTCCAATGATATAATTTTCACATTATACATCTCATGTATTATTAATCTTGTCAATAGTCAAAGGCGGTCTTAAAAATCACATTAGGCCTTATATAGATGGAAGGAGGGAGTATCTATTTTGGATGTTTTATATGCATTAATATGCTATTTTATATGATTTTTTGGACTAACCTATTAACCTAGAGCCCAGTGCCAGTTCC
The DNA here is from genome assembly GCF_018294505.1 of Triticum aestivum. Lineage (NCBI taxonomy): Eukaryota > Viridiplantae > Streptophyta > Magnoliopsida > Poales > Poaceae > Triticum > Triticum aestivum. Next base: position 443,205,331 of record NC_057812.1, on the reverse strand, counting down.
TATTTTTCCTTGTTTTAGAATTCCGTAGAAAAGGAATACCAAACAGAGTCCAAATGGAATAAAACATTCACGATGATTTTTCTTGGACCAGAAGACACCTAGGAGACTTGGAGTGCAAGTTGGAAGAGCCACGAGGTGGCCACAAGGGTGGAGGGTGCGTCCAGGGTGTAGGGCGCGCCCCCCGACCTTGTGGGCCCCTCGTTGACCCCCTGACCTAGATCTTCCTCCTATATGTATTCTCAAATACCCCAAAAACTTCCAGGGGAGCCACGAAACCACTTTTCCACTGCCACAACCTTCTATACCCATGAGATCCCATCTAGGGGCCTTTTCCAGCGTCTTGCCGGAGGGGGATTCGATCACGGAGGGCTTATACATCAACACCATTGCCTCTCCGATGAAGCGTGAGTAGTTTACCATAGACCTACGGGTCCATAGCTAGTAGCTAGATGGCTTCTTCTCTCTTTGATTCCCAATACAAAGTTCTCCTCGATGTTCTTGGAGATCTATTCGATGTAATACTCTTTTGTGGTGTGTTTTCCGGGATCCGATGAATTGTGGATTTATGATCACTTTATCTATGAATTTTATTTGAATCTCCTCTGAATTCTTTTATGCATGATTTGATATCTTTGCAAGTGTCTTCGAACTATCGATTTGGTTTGTCCAACTAAATTGGTTTTTGTTGCAATGGGAGAAGTGTTTAGCTTTGGTTTTAATCTTGCAGTGCTCGATCCTAGTGACAGAAGGGGAACCGACACATATTGTATTGTTGCCACCGAGGATAAAAAGATGCGGTTTTCATCATATTGTTTGAGTTAATTCCTCTACATCATGTCATCTTGCTTAAGGCGTTACTTCGCTCTTTATGAACTTAATACTCTAGATGCACACTGGATAGCGGTCGATGTGTGGATTAATAGTAGTAGATGTAGAATCATTTCGGTCTACTTGACACGGACGTGATGCCTATATTCATGACCATTACCTTAGATATCGTCATAACTTTACGCTTTTCTATCAATTGCTCGGTAGTAATTTGTTCACCCACCGTCATAATTTCTCTCTTGAGAGAAGCCTCTTGTGACGCCCCTGATTTGATCGTACACTAATCATGCACGCAAATGTGTACGACCAAGATCAGGGACTCACTGGAAGATATCACAACACAACTCTAGACACAAATTAAAGATCATACAAGCTTCATATTACAAGCTAGGGGCCTCGAGGGCTCGAATACATAAGCTCGATCATAAACAAGTCAGCGAAAGCAACAATATCTAAGTACATACATAAGTTAAACAAGTTTGCCTTAAGAAGGCTAGCACAAATTCGCAATGATCGAAAAGGCAAGGCCTCCTGCCTAGGACCTCCCAACTACTCCTTGAAGTCGAACTCCATGTAGAATCACCCTCAGGATCCTCTGGCTCCTAGACTCCATCATATGATCGCAATAACCGTGAAAAGGGGAAAAAGAAGTAGCAAAGCAACCGTGAGTACTCATCCAAAGAACTCACAAGCAAGGATCTACACTACATATGCATCGATATCAATGAAATGGGTAGTATCCGTGGACTGAACTGCAGAATGCCAGAATAAGAGGGGGATATCTATTCCTATCGAAGACTACACTTCTAGCAGCCTCCATCTTGAAGCATGTAGAAGATAGTAGCTGGTAAGTTCACCAAGTATCATCGCATAACATAATCCTACCCCGACGATCCTCTCCTCATCGCCCTGTGAGAGAGCGATCACCGAGCAGTATCTGGCACTTGAAAGGGTGTGTTTTATTAAGTATCCGGTTCTAGTTGTCATAAGGTTGAAGTACAACTCCGGGTCATCCTTTTACCGAGGGACATGACCATTCGAATAGATAAACTTTCCTACAGGGGTGCACCACATTACCCAACACGCTCGATCCCTCTGGCCAAGCACACTTTCCTGGGTCATACCTGGCCTTGGAAGATCAACACGTTGCAGCCCTACCTAGGCCTAACAGAGAGGTCAGTACGCTAGTCTAAATCCTATGCACGCAGCGGTCTGGGCCCATCGCCTGTTGCACACCTGCACGTTGCGTATGCGGCCGGTGAGTATTCCTAGCAACTTCCATTACAAAGGAATTTGTGTTACGCGGTCCAACCTGGCGCGTGCCGCTTAGTAGCTGACGTCTAGGAGGCTTCGGCTGATACCACGACGTCGAGTGCCCATATATGTCCCTACGTAGTTGGTTAGTGCGTATAGGCTCGTAGCCAGACTCAAATCAAATACCAAGATCTCATTAAGCGTGTTATATTGAAGTAGTCGCGGATGCCGACTAGGACCAGGCCCACCTCTCACCTAGGTGGTCTCAATCTGCCCTGTCGCTCCGCCACAAAGATCCACTCAGAGGGTCGTTGGGACAAATGTCCTTTCAGCCCCCAATCCGTGAATCACTCGCAGGTACTCTACGAGCTGACCCGACTTTAGTCACCACAAGTATCATATATTATGCATATAAGTAATATACCCGTGATCACCTCTCGAGTGGTCACGGCCCGATAGTATAGCTTGGCAGACGGACAAGAATGTAGGGCCACTGATGATAATCTAGCATCCTATACTAAGTGATGGTGTCCTGGACTAGGGGGTACTCAACACGTCATCTCTCGATCTGTTGGATTGGGCCGAGGAGCCCCATGGCCATATACTCATGGGCCAGTTCGGACAGCTGCCGCATACATGGAAGATTCCACAAGACTTGGTGATCAAGACAAGGACTCCTCCCCACCGGCTTATTCGGCTAGGACTCTTGTTATCCTAGGCCATTGGTGCATTATATAAACCGAGGCCAGGCTAGTCGATAGATAACATATACAACAATCATACCATAGGCTAGCTTCTAGGGTTTTAGCCTCTACGATCTCGTGGTAGATCAACTCTTGTAATACTCATATCATCAATATCAATCAAGCAGGACGTAGGGTATTACCTCCATCAAGAGGGCCCGAACCTGGGTAAACATCGTGTCCCCTGCCTCCTGTTACCATCGACCTTAGACGCACAGTTCGGGACCCCCTACCCGAGATCCGCCGGTTTTGACACCGACATTGGTGTTTTCGTTGAGAGTTCCGCTGTGTGATCGGCAAAAGGATCAATGGCTCGCCCGCAGGTCAACTACGACGCCGGCATCTTCGTCACCGGCTCAACTGGTCACCTTGGCTCGACTGAGGACCATGCTCCATCTCCGATCATCATGTTCGGACGAGGGCCTTCTTCAACATCAACTCTGATCTCTATCATGATCATAGAGGAGTCATCCATGGAGCTCGAGGGCTCAACGTCAACATTGCCCTCGGGCGGCCGTGCTATTTTTATGGACAACGAACTTGTATTCGCCATCACCACCTCCTCGAGCGTTGGTTTGACGATTGCTTTGGTGGAATAGTGCGGAATTACGTCTACAACAGCCATGCAAAATTTCATCGAGTTTCGATGGAGGAATCTCCGACAATCTACGATATACCGGAGCCCTGTCAAATCTGGACAGGAATCTGGACGAGTTTAGGGCATGGTCTCCAGAGCCCAGCTCGGACGTCCTTTGGAAGATCCAACTGTTCATCTACTGCGGAATTCCCATATCTACCACCCCTCCAAATTTCAGCTTGATCCGATGGTTCAAACTCTGGGAACCTTCCGATGAGTGGACCAATTTTAGAATCCATTTTCTGTGCGAATACGGATCCGACCCGAATTCATGTTTCTTTATGAATGTGATATTGGACAACCTTTTTAGAGGAATTCTTTTCTAGGGTATTGTGCGTTGTTTCTAAACACGTGCCCATAAATTTTTTAAGCCTCCCCTGAGGTCATCTTCATCATTATGCTGGTGTCGAACCAGTCCGGTAATATTACCCCAAGGCTGCCGACCTGCGCTAGACACGTCGTCGCCTTTTGAGCCGAGCTCAACTTCTTCGGATCATCATCTCGGCGAGCGAACAAGAGTTCGGAATCACCAAGGATAAATCATCACCAACATCGCCGCCCCACGGATTACACGGAACGGGAACACACGCATCGCCACATGGTCACTTCATCAAACCGGCATTGACCGCGTCACAAGTTACGACCTGCATCGGCATGGCCGCACTGTTGCTTCTTCAAGCCGATACTGCTTCAACACCTTGGCTGACACGGCAGCTGCAACATCTCCTTACCGACCTGCTCTGTCCCCTCGGCTAGACCGAGGGCTTCACCATCTCTTCATCAACTTACTTCGAAGACTTCGGCGTCACCAGCCGACCAGCTTCATCACATTAGCTGGACCACGGGCTTTTCCTCGGTGAGCCAACCTTTGCTAGCATCGCCATGCCACTGCTTCATCACCCATCGGGCAATGGGTGTGCGGATCGAGCCCTAATTTTGGGAGTAACCTTTCTCCAGATTGCTACAACAGATAAACCAGTTTCCGTATACAGTTCGGTGAATACCGCATCCGGAACTCAGACCGGCCCGCGAATTTGGGCTTGGCTACGCCTTCACCGTGTCACGCCGATGCCCTGCATCGACATGACTTCGACGCCAGGCCACATCTCTTTTAATAAATTATTTTTGCAAAAAAGAAATTATCCTTTTTGGACCGCACTATTTTATGTGTGTAGGTGATCGACTTCGACCGCGTCACGTGGTCTCTTCGGCAAGCCGACGCCATCGTCCTAATCGGGGTAAATTGGCTCGCGTGATCACCTTGTTGGTCGTATTGCCATACCGACGTGTTCGGTTGCCTCGAGGACTTCGGCATCGTCAAGAGAGCTCTACCTCATCGAGTGTTCGGCACACATGCCATATTTCTTTTATTACTCACTTTGCATAAATTATTGATTATGCAACATTTATTATTATTATTCCTATTATCTCTGGCTTGCACTATTTTCTATGCACAGGTAGATAATCCGGGCAGCGATGTCACCACGGTGTACCGATGTACAACGTCACCTCGGCTGACCGGGAGCTTCGTCATCACTTCATTAACACATGCTGGGGGCTTCGGTGTCACACTGTCGGCCTGCTCCGTCGCCGCGGTCGGACTGGGGTTTTCACCTCGCCCATCGACTGTGCTGTGTCACCACTTCATCAAGCCGAGTTCTTTACTCGTACATCTCGGGACCGGCTTGGGGGCTGGGATCTTGTCCCGCCACAATCTCGGCCTGCGTCATCAACATCGAACACATTAACCAGCTAAGTTGCCTTCATGCTCAAAGTTTTAAATTTTTAACTTGTGTTCGGTTCGACCAAGCATTATACTTTTTTGGAAAAAAGTTGCTTGTAAAAAATTTCCTTGTCCAAACTTTGTTTGTGACACACAAATTCAAATACCCCATTTATTTGGGGGCTTCCTTTATGAAGCTTTTCCTCTTGCATATGATTATACTTATACAGCTTCGTTCCTTGTTCGTGTATTACGCCACAATATGCACCATATTGACTTAAGCGATTTGCAAGCTGGGTTGCCTGGCTCCTGTGCTTACCCCTACGTTCTTGATTGTTCGGCTAGGGAGTAAAGGGAGCACCTCTGCGATTGTCACGACCGGGTCCTCCGAGCTCTAACCTCAGACTGGGTGAAGCCGAAAGCTAGCGGTCTTATTGTTTTCAATCATGGTCGGCACACAATGGAACTCATGAGTACAAAAAATCTTTTGCACAAGTCTCATAGTAATAATGAGCATCGAAGAAAGGTATCGGTGGGGGTACTATTTTCTTCGAAGATGCTTCTTACACTTCGTCTGTAATATAGCATAAGTTCCCTGAGCGCGCTTTGTCTGTTACAGCCTTATGTCCCGGTTTCCTGGTTATCGGAAACACTATCGATATTCTCGACAGGTGGAGTACATAACACTTTTCGGTCCTCGACCGAAGAGGGAGAAGCCGACGGTCGGTTAAGACGCGTTTAAAGTTTGGGTGAACAAAGATATGATATTAGTACTTTGGTACATATAATCATTATACATAAAATTCTTTTACCCAAGTCACTTGGGGGCTCTTAAATTTATATGAGCCGTTTTATAATAAGTGTTCTTATTCTTAGTTGTTGCAAAGTTTTTATTACTATTATTATTCATCACTCCTTTTTTCGACATGAGTGTGTGGTCACTAGCCGGGGAGCCTAATTTCTCTCTCAAAGCAGCTAGAGTTTAGTTTGCTAAACTGGCCTAATGAGAAGTACTCCGCTTCGGGATAGGAGGTTGAAGCCGTAGGCTGACCCGCTTGGAGTCTTGAGATAGGATGTGTCATGTTAAAGTACGACAGAAGCACTCTTTTTTTCTAAGACCAATTTTTGGATTGGCACCGAACACTTGATCTTGTTCGGACGTCATGTTTTTACTGACGTTTTTTTGGTTTTCCAAGCTTTTGGCACTTTTAAACTATTTGTGTGTTTTCAGCACAAGTCTTGCAGTGCAACGCTGGACACCTTTAGAGATTCGGCACAAACATTCTTGGATATTGCTATATATGCATCGGTTTCGAATTGTGTCTTCGGTCAATAGTTGGGTTGCCCGGCTCCTGCACTTGCTTCCTACGTTCTGCTTTGTTCGGCTAGGCGTGCAAAGGGAGAACCACTGCGATTGTGCTTCCAGCTCACATGGTTAAGCACCTCAGTGGAGAAAGCCGAAAACTGACTGTCACAATAAGCGTAAACTGGTCAGCGATCCGATGACTGTGTTAAATGACGGGCCATTCATAATAATGGCCGAAGTGTTTATGGCTTGACCTCGACTGTCGCCGAACACTACCGGGGGCTATTAACTGGCCTCCCAAACTAAATCCTCGATATTTTTCTCTTACATTAGAGATGAGGTTTCATGATCATGCTTAGCATGACAACACAAAGAAAGGAACCGATAGCGGGACTATTTTCTTTGGAAGATATTTCTTATGTTAAACAGTAATATAACATATCTCTCTGTGTACCTTTGTTTATAAAACCGTATGGCCAGATTGCCTTGTTTGTCGTAAATCTTTGCCCTCATAAAGGCTTTATAAAGTAGGACAAACACTCCTCGGCTACTAGCCGAGGAGGTGGAAGCTGATGGTTGGTCAACAAAATTTTGTGCAATGCGGATCCGAGCATTAATGATGTAAAGTACTTGGATACATAGATTCATTACACATAATTTGTGATTTTACTATGGATATCGATCCTTAATTCGGCCATCCGTGCCCGCATTAAGGCTCGGGGGCTACTGGGCTTCGGGCTTATTATTTACAAATATTAAAGGGGCACATCGATCCCCTGATCTGGTGTTGCCACCCGACCAGTATCTCGGGGGCTACTGCATTGCCTGTCCAATGCAGAAAATTTTATGTGCAATATAGTTTCTGAGGAGATTTTGATCCTCAGGGTGGTCGGCCGCACCCAACCTGAGTCTCGAGGACTAAGCACGCCGCTTTTTGTGTCCCGAAGTATTCTGCCGAGCTAGGACTTGATCCTCAGGCCCATTTTGCAAATCAACCTGAGTCTCAGTGGCTACTGGGATCAGCGGTCTTACGTCATCCTTCAGGTGCATCTCAGGTTTTAGACCAATACACACCTTGAGGGCTACTGGTTGTATATCTCGGCAGAGAATAAATTGCACCAATAAAAATATTGACAAAAAATCGGCCGACAGTTGGGGTGGTGCACCACCTCGGAAGCAGTCCGGCATAAAGCTCGGGCGCTAGTGGCTGGCTCCATAGAGGGCATTTCCGGCATTAAGCTCGGCTAAACTCCTTCAACTTTTTTGTACCAAGATGATCTATGACATCTTGGACACAGTCCGGCGTTGGAGCTCGGATACATTTTGGTGTTGGAGCTTGGACACAGTCCGGCGTTGGAGCTCGGATACATTTTGGCGTTGGAGCTTGGACACAGTCCGGCGTTGGAGCTCGGATACATTTCGGCGTTGGAGCTCGGAAGCAGTCCGGCATTGGTGCTCGGCTGCAAAAGATACCTCGAATGCAGTCCGGCGTTGGAGCTCGGACGCAAGAGGACACTGCCTCCCGGGAACAACTTCAAACCCGAGGTGTGGCATAAAAATAACAAGGCATTGATAAAGTCCGGAAACTTAAAGGGGCTCCTCGGATACCCGACGTATAAACTTGTCAAATGCATTTCGGCAATCCTCAAGATCGAAGATGAGAAGATTTGTTGAACCAGTTTTCAAGACCGACAACCGAAGATGAAGAATAGTTCAGAAGAATCGAGGAGCATCCCTAAATTGAAGACCGGTTCAGGGGGCTACTGCCGAGGACCCCATGGCCGTATACTCATGGGCCAGTTCGGACAGCTGCCGCATACATGGAAGATTCCACAAGACTTGGTGATCAAGACAAGGACTCCTGCCCATCGGCGTATTCGGCTAGGACTCTTGTTATCCTAGGCCATTGGTGCATTATATAAACCGAGGCCAGGCTAGTCGATAGATAACATATGCAACAATCATACCATAGGCTAGCTTCTAGGGTTTTAGCCTCTACGATCTCGTGGTAGATCAACTCTTGTAATACTCATATCATCAATATCAATCAAGCAGGACGTAGGGTATTACCTCCATCAAGAGGGCCCGAACCTGGCTAAACATCGTGTCCCCTGCCTCCTGTTACCATCGACCTTAGACGCACAGTTCGGGACCCCCTACCCGAGATCCGCCGGTTTTGACACCGACACTAAGCATTTAGGATTGCAGGTAAAGGTAACAACAGTAATAGCAAAGGCGGGCTATGCAGCAGAATAGGATTAACCGAAAGCAGTAACATGCTACACTACTCTAATGCAAGCAGTAGAGAGAAGGAATAGGCGATATCGGGTTGATAGGGGGGGCTTGCCTGGAAGCTCTGTTGCACAGGAAGAAGGGTCGTCGGTGACGTAGTCGTACTCAGTGGCATCAGCGCCGGTCTCGGGGTCTACCGGAGAAAAAGAGGGGGGGGGGAAATATTAAATATGGAGCAAACAAAGCATCACAAAATATAACAAGGTAATACGTGGTGCCAGGGGTGACCTAACGCAGTACTAGGTGCTACCAGCGAAGGGGGAGAACATCCGGGAAAGTGTTCCCGGTGTTTGGCATTTTTCGGGCACATGAAATAGAGGTGGATTGTTGCATGTTCGCTATGCTAGGGAATTATGGCGGATGAACAGATTGCGTATTCTGATTCGTCTCGTCGTTCTGAGCAACTTTCATGTACAAAGTATTTTCATCCGAGCTACAGATTATTTTATAATAATTTTTAAAGTTTTAAATCATCTTTAGAATTAACAGAATTAATTAAATCGAAAATTATTTTATGACGTCAGCGGTCAACCCTGGCCGTTGACCTGGTCAACTAACACGTGGGGTCCGTTAGTCATTGACTGTTAACTAATTATCCTAGTTATTAATTAAAAAAATTAATTAGGTTAAGTTAATTTTGTTAATTAATTAATTAATTAATCATAAGTTTTATTATCTTTTTTTGTGTTGTTCTCAGGGGCGTGGGCCCCTCGTGTCATTGGCCCATGGCCTTAGTGGGCGCGGGCGTGCTGGCTGACGGGCGGAGTGGGGCGGGGAGACCAGTCAGGAACCCGCCCAGAAGGGACGAGGCCCCGGCTGGTGGCGGCCTCAGGGCGGGTGACCACCGGCAGCTGCGGCCAGGAGCCGTGCGGCCGGCGACGGACGGCACGGCGGAGGGCGGTGATGTCGCTTGAAGCCATGTCGTTATTTCCCCAAAGAGGAAAGGATGATGCAGCACAACGGCGGTAGGTATTTCCCTCAGATATGAAACCAAGGTTATCGAACCAGTAGGAGAACCCAACAACACAACGTAAACAACACCTGCACACAAATAACAACTTCTCGCAACCCGACGTCTTAAAGGGGTTATCAATCCCTTCCGGTGTACGGCGCCTCAGATAGGCAAACAGACGTGAGGTAAATTTGTAGTAGATTCATAGATCAAATGCGAAACAAAATAAATAAGGATAAATTGCAGCAAGGTATTTTTGGGTTTTTTGATTAATAGATCTGAAAATAAAAGTAGATCGCAAAGGCAAATATATGAGAAAGAGGCCTGGGGGCCGTAGGTTTCACTAGTGGCTTCTCTCGAGAAAAATAGCAAACAATGGGTGAACAAATTACGGTTGGGTAATTGATAGAACTTCAAATACTCATGACGATATCCAGGCAATGATCATTACATAGGCATCACGTCGAAGATTAGTAGACCGACTCCTGCCTGCATCTACTACTATTACTCCACACATCAACCGCTATCCAGCATGCATCTAGTGTATTAAGTTCATGGAGAAACGGAGTAATGCAATAAGAAAGATGACATGATGTAGACAAGATCTATCTATGTAGAGATAGACCCCATCGTTCTATCCTTAGTAGCAATGATACATACGTGTCGGTTCCCTTTCTGTCACTGGGATCAAGCACCGTAAGATCGAACCCACTACAAAGCACCTCTTCCCATTGCAAGATAAATAGATCGAGTAGGCCAGACAAAACCCAAATATCGGAGAAGAAATATGAGGCTATAAGCAATCATGCATAAAAGAGATCAAATAAACTCAAATACTTTCATGGATATGAAACGATAGATCTGATCATAAACTCAAAGTTCATCGATCCCAACAAACACATCGCAAAAAGAGCTATCTCATATGGATCTCCAAGAGACCATTGTATTGAGAATCAAGAGAGAGGGAGGAAGCCATCTAGCTACTAACTACGGACCCGAAGGTCTACGATGAACTACTCACGCATCATCGGAGAGGCACCAATGGAGGTGGTGAACCCCATCCGAGATGGTGTCTAGATTGGATCTGGTGGTTCTGGACTCTGCGGCGGCTGGATGAATATTTCTTTGATTCCCCTAGGGTTTTGGGAATATTTGGGTATTTATAGAGCAAAGAGCCGGTCTGGGGGGCACCAGAGGTGGGCACAACCCACCAGGGCGCGCCTGGGCCTCCTGGCGCGCCCTGGTGGGTTGTGCTCCCCTCGGGGCACCCCCGGGTGCTGCCAGGGCCCGTTGTGTTCCTTTTGGCCCATAAAAATTCTCCGTAAAGTTTTGTGGCATTTGGACTCCGTCTGATATTGATTTTCTATGATGTAAAAACATGGAAAAAACAACAACTGACACTTGGCACTATGTCAATAGGTTAGTACCAAAAATGATATAAAATGACTATAAAATGATTATAAAGCATCCAAGATTGATAATATAACAGCATGGAACAATAAAAAATTATAGATACGTTGGAGGCATATCAACATCCCCAAGCTTAACTCCTACTCATCCTCGAGTATGGAAGTGATAAAAACAGTTTTTGATGTGGAATGCTGCCTAACATGTCATGTCATATTTTTTTATAGCATGGACATTTGGACTTTTATATTGTTCAAAGCAATAGTCTAGTTTTGACATGATAATTTAGATACTCAAGCATATCAACAAGCAACCATGTCTTTCAAAATATAAATGCTAAAATAAGCTATCCCTAGCCCATCATTCTCAATCCTTGATCCATTCATGAAACACACTCGAATATTAGCTACACCCAATACTTACACACGATCATATTGCCTCCTAGTTCGTGCTTTTATAAGAGAAGATGGAGACTCAAATTCAAAAATAAAAATGGCATAAAGTAAAGGAAAGGCCCTTCGCAGAGGGAAGTAGGGATTTGTAGAGGTGCCAGAGCTCAAAGCGAAAAACTTAGAGATAAAAACATTTTGGGATGTGTATCCATCCCACCAACGAAAACGACTTAGAGTTCCCAATACTTCCCATGCTTAGATATATCATAGGCGGCTCCCAAACAGAAAATAAAGTTTATTCCTTTTTCCACCATACTTTCACTTTCCATGGCTAGCTGTATCCATGGTTGCCCTCCATACCAACACTTTCCAAGGAATTTATTATTTGACAACATAAAGTAAATTCATTTTTTTCATTTCGGGACTGGGCATCCCTAATACCTTTGGCTTACTCTCGTGCAATGACAAGTGAATAAACACTCATCTTGAGAATAACTCATCTAGCATGGAAAATATTAGCCACCCCTCACTGCTCCGCGAGCGAAACGAACACACAAAAGAGAAGTTTATTTTTTGAAAATTAGAGATGGCACATGCAAATTTGCTTAGAACGGCAAAAGAATACCGCATATAGGTAGATATAGTGGACTCATATGGCAAAACTGGGTTAAAGGTTTTTGGATGCACAAGTAGCGATCATACTTAGTGCAAAATGAAGGCTAGCAAAAGATTGAGAAGTGACCAACCAAGAAACGAATAATCTCATAAGCAAGCATTAAGCATAATTAACACCAAATAATGCACCACAAGTAGGATATAATTCCATTGCATGACTATTGACTTTCGTGCTTGCATAGGGAATCACAAACCTTAACACCAATATTCTTACTAAAGCATAATTACTCACCAACATAACTCACATATCACATCATCAAATCTCAAAACTATTACTAAGAATCAAGTTTATTTTGTCCAATGATCTTCATGAAAGTTTTTATTATATCCTTCTTGGATATCTATCAATTTGGGACTAATTTTTATGTGTTTCTTTTCATAAACTAAAACAAATATAAGTGAAGATCATGAGCATACAATTTTTTTCTTCTCTGAAAATAATTTAAGTGAAGCAAGAGAGAATCTCTTGAAAATTTGACTAATTCTCAAACAAATCTAAGTGAAGCAAGAGATAATTTCTTCAAAAATACTAAGCACACCTTGCTCAAAAAGATATAAGTGAAGCACTAGAGCAAGTCCATAGCTCAGAAAAATTTAAGTGAAGCATAGAGAGAAATTCTAACAAGTGATGATATAATTTTGGCTCTCTCAAATAAGTGTGTCCAGCAAGGAATCAAGACTTAAAACACAAAATAAAACAAGCAAAGACTCATATCATACAAGACGCTCCAAGCAAAACACATAGTATGTGACGAATAAAAATATAGCTTCGAGTAAAATACCGATGGTTGTTAGAAGAAAGAGGGGATGCCACTCGGGGGCATCCCCAAGATTAGTTGGTTGCTCATCTTTGGATAATAGCTTGGGATGCCGGGGCATCCCCAAGGTTAGGCTCTTCTACTCCTTATTCCTTCATCCATCGTAAGATAACCAAAAACTTGAAAACTTGAATCACACAAAACTCAACAAAACCTTCGTGAGATCCGTTAGTATAAGAATAATAAATCACTACTATAAGTGTTGTATCAAACCAATTCTCATTTTGTTCGTGCATTATATCTACTGTATTCCAACTTTACTATGGCAAAAACTCATCAAAGAAAACCATAGAGCCATCAAAATAAGCACACAACACAAAGAAAACAGAATCTGTCAAAAACAGAACAGTCTGTAGCAATCTGACTATTTCGAATACTTCTGTAACTCCAAAAATTCTGAAAATCTAGGAAGACCTGAGAAATTCGTATATTGATCTACTGCAATTGGAATGGATATTTTATCTATCTCTGGTAAATAATGATAATTATTTTTGTGGGTGCAAAAGTTTCTGTTTTTTCAGCAAGATCAAAGAACTATCACCCAAGAAGATCCTAAAGGCTTTACTTGGCACAAACACTAATTAAAACATAAAAAAATCATAACAGTAGCATAATTGTGCTAAGACTCAAAAACAGGAAGCAAAAAAGTAAAACTATTTTTTATTCATTGGGTTGCCTCCCAACAAGCGCTATAGTTTCACGCCCTTAGCTAGGCATAAAGCAAGGATCTAAGTTTTGTCATCCATGTCCTTTTGAAAGCAAAGGGAAAATTTCCTATCAATGGCATTTAATTTTCTATTTTGTGAAAGCACATGGCCATTGATAGCAGAAGAAATATTAAGAACGTTGTGAGAATTTGTATCTAAACTAGCCTTCATCTCTTTAATTGTTTCATTTTGATAAAAGAACGTAAGGGTTGTTGATTCAACATTTTCTCCCTTGGGGTGCCCAAATATGGCTTTCATCTTTTCATAAGTATCAATGGCATCCCCTTCAAGAAAACCATTTTCAAATATAGAATCCAATACTTGCTTGAAGGAAGAAGGTAGACCAAAATAAAAACTTTTCAAGTATATCTCTATCTAATATTGGGGAACATAGCTAGCTCAAATTCTCAACAGCCTATCCCAAGCGTCTTTCAAAGATACATCAAGCAAATAACGAAAAATTCCGGGATCATCAAGGGAGTCCTGGATTAGGGGATGTCCAGATGGCCGGACTATACCTTCAGCCAGACTCCTGGACTATGAAGATACAAGATTGAAGACTTCGTCCCGTGTCCGGGAGGGACTTTCCTTGGCGTGGAAGGCAAGCTTGGCGATACGGATACGTAGATCTCCTACCATTGTAACCGACTTTGTGTAACCCTAACCCTCTCCGGTGTCTATATAAACCGGAGGGTTTTAGTCTGTAGGACAACATATAGAACAACAATCATACCATAGGCTAGCTTCTAGGGTTTAGCCTCTCCGATCTCGTGGTAGATCTACTCTTGTACTACCCATATCATCAATATTAATCAAGCAGGACGTAGGGTTTTACCTCCATCAAGAGGGCCCGAACCTGGGTAAAACTTCGTGTCCCTTGCCTCCTGTTACCATCCGGCCTAGACGCATAGTTCGGGACCCCCTACCCGAGATCCGCCGGTTTTGACACCGACATTGGTGCTTTCATTGAGAGTTCCTCTGTGTCGTCACCGTTAGGCTTGATGGCTCCTACGATCATCAATAGCGATGCAGTCCAGGGTGAGACCTTCCTCCCCGGACAGATCTTCGTCTTCGGCGGCTTCGCACTGCGGGCCAATTCACTTGGCCATCTGGAGCAGATCGAAAGCTATGCCCCTGGCCGTCAGGTCAGATTTGGAAGTTTAAACTACACGGCTGACATCCGCGGGGACTTGATCTTCGACGGATTCGAGCCACTGCCGAGCGCGCCGCACTGTCACGACGAGCATGATCTAGCTCTGCCGCCGAACAGTGCCCTGGAGGCCGCACCCGCATCGGCTTCGACCCTTAATTCGGAGCCAACTGCGCCGATCGAGGATGGGTGGTTGGACGCCGCCTCGGGGGCTGCGATCCCAACGGCGATCGAGCCAAACACCAGCCCCGCACTCCGCGAGACTCGTGACTCCAAGGAGCCGGACTCCTCTTCGGACTCCGAACCCTCCGCGCCCCTGCCGATCGAATCCGATTGGGCGCCGATCATGGAGTTTACTGCCGCGGACATCTTTCAGCACTCGCCTTTCGGCGATATTCTGAAGACACTAAAGTCTCTCTCTTTATCAGGAGAGCCCTGGCCGGACTACGGTCAGCAAGGTTGGGATACAGACGATGAAGAAATTCAAAGCCCACCCACCACCCACTTTGTAGCCACTGTCAACGATTTAACCGACATGCTCGACTTCGACTCCGAAGACATCGACGGTACGGACGCCGATGAAGGAGACGATGAAGAACCAGCCTATTGGGCCCTGGAAAGCCACCTCGTCATATGACATATACATGGTGGACGCACCAAAAGATGACGACGAGGAGCGGAAGGACGCACCGAAGGCTTGTTCCCTTGATAAGCAGTCAAAGCGGCGACGCAAGCGCCGCCCCAAATCCCGCCTCGACAGACATAACAATCACAAAGACCTAGCGCTGGAGCAGGGCGAACCGCTGCCGGACAACGGCAATCCAGATAATCAAACCGAACAAACAAGTTCTATCAAGGATAATGGTCCGGACGACATAACGCTGGACAGGCACCCGGAGCAACAGAATGACCGTAAAAGGCTTGTTGCCACCGCGAGGAGTCTTAAAAAGCAGAAGCAAAGGCTCAAGGCTGCGCAAGACACACTCCAAATCAGATGGAGTAAAATACTCAACACAGCAGCGAGGTACGGCGACAATCGCCCCTCCAAGAGCTACCCAAAGCGGAAGCTGCTACCTGAATTCGATGAGGAGGCCTCAGACCCCCCACAACCAAATATCAAAGCAGCCACCTGGCCGGATAGACGACCCCTCTACCAACACAGAGCGGCATACAACGCCACTCACAATACAACACGCGACCCATGCGAGGGCTCGCACCCAAAGGACGGCGCAACAAGATCCATCTATGGACCACGCAAGCGCGCCCCAGCATACAATGCAACACAACAAACATCCGAACAACGCGGTACACCCAGCTACAGGGGTGCCGCACACCCCCTATGTTTCACCGATGAGGTGCTGGACCATGAATTTCCAGAGGGATTCAAACCCGTAAACATAGAGACATACGACGGAACAACAGACCCTGGGGTCTGGATTGAGGACTACATCCTTCATATCCATATGGCTCGAGGAGATGATCTCCACGCCATCAAGTACTTACCCCTCAAGCTCAAAGGGCCAGCTCGTCACTGGCTTAAAGGCCTCCCCGAAAGCTCCATTGGAAGTTGGGAAGAGCTCGAAGACGCCTTTCGGGCAAATTTTCAAGGGACTTATGTCCGACCTCCGGATGCGGACGATTTGAGTCATATAACTCAACAGCCCGGAGAGTCAGCCCGAAAGCTTTGGAACAGGTTTCTTACTAAAAAGAACCAGATTGTCGACTGTCCGGACGCCGAAGCCTTGGCAGCTTTTAAGCATAGCGTCCGTGACGAATGGCTCGCCAGACACCTCGGCCAAAATAAGCCGAGAACGATGGCCGCATTAACAAGCCTCATGACCCGCTTTTGCGCGGGTGAGGACAGCTGGCTAGCCAGATGCAGCACCAGCGACCCCAGTACATCTGAAGTTAGAGATGGAAACGGGAAATCACGGCGCAACAGCAATAACAAACGCCGGAATAAAGAAGACAGCACGAAGGGCACGGCAGTAAACGCCGGATTCAAAAGCTCTCGGCCAGGTCAAAAGCCGCCCTCTAAAGGCACCAGGGATGAACTGTCCAGCCTCAACAAAATTCTGGACCAAGTATGTCAGATCCATAGTACCCCTGGTAAACCTGCTAATCATACCCACAGAGAATGTTGGGTCTTCAAGCAGTCCGGCAAGCTCAACGCCGTACACAAGGGGGAGGATACACCAAGTGAAGACGAGGACGAGCCTCCCAAGCAAGACACTGGGGAACAAAAGAAATTTCCACCAGAAGTCAAAACAGTAAACGTGTTACACGTGATCAAGGGAAAAAACAACGCGGCACTCCCAGGAAAATATACCCAAGTGCCTGTCACCGCGAAGTCCTGCCACTGGTCGTCTCAACCGATCACTTTCGACCATCGCGATTACTCAGCAAGTATCCGACGCGCAGGATGGGCTGCCCTGGTATTAGACCCAGTAATTGGCGGATATCACTTCACACGAGTCTTGATGGACGGTGGCAGCAATCTAAACCTAATATATCAGGATACAATCCGCGGGATGGGGTTAGACCCAACAAAAATTCGCCATAGCAATACTACCTTTAAAGGAGTAACGCCAGGCCCAGGGGCTCGTTGTACGGGCTCCCTCCTACTACAAGTTATATTCGGCTCCCCCGATAACTTCCGTCGCGAGCATTTAACCTTCCACATCGCTCCGTTCCAAAGTGGCTATCAAGCACTGCTCGGACGCGAAGCTTTCGCTCGCTTTAATGCAATACCACACTACGCCTCCCTCACACTCAAGATGCCCGGTCCACGTGGCATCATTTCAGTGAACGGAAATATCAAGCGATCTCTGCGCGCCGAAGAGAGTGCGGCTGCCTTGGCAGCCGCACACTAAAGGCGCCCGGACCAGCGAAAGCATCCAATAGGTCGTCAAGACCTCAGACACAACTAATCAAGTCCGGCGCCGCTATTTATACCGAATAAATGGTCACACCCCTATTTGTCAATACAAGGGGCTCAACGCGCGCAGACAAGTGGCAATTTTTTCTCATCTTGAATTATACATGGTTTCTTTAAAAACTATCTTTTTGCACGACAACTTTTTCACCTAAATTCCTCTCTTTTACAGACGATCATCGTGCTACACCCGTCCAGGATACGGCACAACGGAGACACAGGCGCAGACGTGCAGCAGGGACCCGCTCCAAGGATTCTTTTTAGATTAAGACCCTGCGTAAACCTTTTTTACTGTCTCTTGTTGATACATATCCACCGTTGAGAAGGATGCTGACGTCTTGGCATGTGGCCACGCCAGAACAATGCACGTACCTGGACACAAGGGGCTTCTTACAAAGGCCATTATTTAGGCCCGGTTTATACCACAAAGACCGAATACCTTAGGGAGTGTTCGGCGTCGCGAGTTTGGCCCTATATGCATCAGCTCCGAATCATTGTCTTTGGTCAAATGTTGGGTTTGCCCGGCTCCTGTGTTTTGGTGCCTTACGTTCCGCTTTACCGGCTAAGGTAGCACCAGGAGAACTACTGCGATTGTGCCCTGGTTCATCCGGACGAGCACCTCAGTAGAGAAAGCCGAAAACTGACTGTCATGATATAGCGTGAGACTGGTCAACCACTCGATGACCTGTTGGAATGTTAGAATTCCTCCGCCTTAACGAAGGGCCGTTTTCCGGCCAGGCATGTACGCACCCCGGGATCGGGAGAGTGCGGAGCCACCAGGGGCTATCTAGTAGCCCCACTGTCAAACTCCTATGGCTAAGTGAAAGTGCTAAAGCATTATAGTCCGGTTGCCTCGCTCGCTCCGCTATCACCTCCTTAATAGGACCAAGACGTTGGGTTAAGTGTGAACGCGTGTTTTTTGCGAGCACCTCCGCATTATATGCGTGGGGGTTGAAGCCGACGGCTGCAATCTTTCAGGTTATACACATGTATACATAAACGGCCGCCCAGGAGGCATCATATTACTTTCAGGCAAAAGTATAAAAATAGCCTTATAAAAATTTATAAAAGCATTTCGCTTACAATGAGATTACATATCACTCAAACATAATATTTTTTGAGCACTGGGTCTCTATCAAACGAGCACCCTCAAGAACTTCTTCAAAGTAGTGCTCAGCAGCCATTCGGCCTATGGCCGAATCCCGCGCTGCAACAGTGGTAGCATCCATCTCCGCCCAGTATGCTTTAACACGGGCAAAGGCCATCCGTGAGCCCTCTATGCACGCCGACCTCTTCATCGCATTAATGCGCGGCACCACGTCAAGGAACTGCTGCACCAAGCTGAAATAGCTGTTCGGTTTGGCCTTTCCGGCCATAGCTGATCCACAACAGACCTCATGGCGAGTCCGGACAACCTATTCAGTTCGGCCCATTCGGCTAATTGGTCAGTCAATGAAAGCGGACGCTCAGGAGAATGGAATTGTCTCCAAAACAGCTGGTCTACTTCACGGTCCGTCTGACCCTGGAAGTACTTGGCCGCATCGGCAGCACTCGCCGCCAAATCCATATACACATCCTCCGAACTCCACAGCCGATCCAGAGAGGCATACCGTGGATCTCCGAACTTCCTCCGCAACATAAAGGATTTCCCAGCTACAATATCCCCGGCTTCCCGCAGCTCCTCCTTCTTCGCCCTCATAGCAGAGCGGATGTCTTTTCTCGTCGCAGCAGCCTTCTCAAGGTCCGATGCCTTCGCTAGGTTTTCCTTTTCAGGAACCTGGCAACGGTCGGCGGCGGCTTTTAATTCTATGGCCATCTTGGCCATCTTATCTCGGCTCTCGCCATGCGCGGCCTTCTCGGCTTTCAACTCTTCGGCCGCCTTCAAAGCAGCCGCATTACCAAACCTCGCTTGTTCCTTGGCTCGGGCAAGTTCTGCCCGCAAGGCTTCAACAGTGGCAGCTCCATCTGCAGTCACAACATATTAAAGATACTGGCATCATGCTGCTCTTACTATGTGGCGTTTACCAGATAATGACACTTACCCTGTGCCTCGTCAAGCCTTTTGTTAACAAGCTCGATGTCGGCGTCTGCCGCATCCAACTGCCGTTTTAAATGGGCAAACTCGCTAGTCCGGCTAGCCACCGGAGCTTCCATCACCTGCACATAGAGGCAGTATGGTTATTACCTGGGAATATGATCCTCTGTTCGTCGTCGTTTCCGACGACAACCAGAGTCTCAGGGGCTACTATCTACACAGGGCACACCTAGCATGTGCAGGACTATCATACATTATTTTACGTACCTCAAAGCCTGTCAGTAGACTCATAAAAGCTTCATGCAATCCGCTTTCGGCGGACGAGATTCTCTCCATCACCGTATTCATCAGCACACGGTGTTCATCTGAGATGGCCGCTCGCCCCACCAACTCCCTCAGAACATCCGATCGCACACCAGACGGTGCCGGACTCTTTTGTCTGCTCTCTTCGGGAGCCGGACACTGGGAGCTTCGGGGGTCAATGGGATTATCTTCTGGCCTCACCGGACTCGGAGAGGCCCTCCGCGACGACACTTCGGGGTCGCCCGCTTCCGGAGCGGAGGAGTCCGGAGGAGGCGTTTCGCTCTCCATCATCTCTGGAAGAAGATCCCCCGAAGACGAGCTCATTTGAGAGGGGCTAAGGCCCGAACTGCAAAGATATATGCGGTGGTTATTTTCTCAGAAGAAAAAGATGGCATACCTGTACTATTAAAGTATTTCGGGTCACTTACGACTCGCTGGAGAATTGATCCCCCCGCGGACTTTGTGCGGCAAAAGCACCCCCCAAGGTAGGACCCTCTGTGGGAGACTTCTTCTCCCGTTTGGAAGCTTCAGCTTCCGAATCCCCGGGCGCAGTCCTTTTCCTACTCCGGTCGTCTTCCTACATGGAGACGCTCGCTCCCTCGGTTAGAATGGGCAGCGTTGGGGGCCCGCGTCCGCCCGTATTATCCTCCCCAGTATCTTCCTTCAAGGGCTCCGGGCAAGGTGCGACCTGGAGCATCTTTTCCAATACCGGATTGTCCAAACCCTCAGGGAGGGGGGCCGAACACCGAATCAACTTCGCCTTTGTTAGCCAGTCCTGGTCAGAAAGCGAACTCTCAGAAATAACTTCGTAACAAATGAGAGATAGTATGTTCGGCCAGAAGATTCCTTACCTGTTCGGCGGCGCGGTTACTGCTCAGGCCCACGTCCTCGGTGATTTTCCGGACACTCTACCTGAGGTCCGAAGAATGACTTGTACATCTCCTCGTGCGTCAGGCCGAGGAAATTTTGAATGACACGCGGTCCCTCGGGATTGAACTCCCACAAGCGAAGGGGCCGGCGTTTGCAAGGCTGGACTTGACGAACCAGCATAACTTGTATTACCGCAACCAAACTAAAATCTCCATTGAAGAGATCTCGAATGCGGCTTTGCAGTATAGGCACGTCCTTGGCTGGACCCCAGCTCAGACCTCTGCTGATCCATGACATCAGTTGTGGTGGAGGGCCCGAGCGGAAAACAGGGGCGGCCGCCCACTTGGCACTTCTAGGAGCCGTGATGTAGAACCACTCCTGTTGCCACAATTCAGACACCTCTGGAATGGAACCTTTGGGCCATGGAGCTCCCGTCATCTTGCATATTGAGGCACCTCCACACGCTGCATGTTGCCCCTCGATCATCTTCGGCTTTACTTCAAAGGTCTTGAGCCACAGGCCAAAGTGAGGGGTAACCCGGAGGAAGGCCTCACACACGACAATAAATGTCGTGATATGAAGAAAGGAGTCCGGAGCTAGATCATGGAAATCTAGCCCGTAATAAAACATCAAACCCCTGACGAAAGGATCCAGAGCAAGGCCTAGACCTCGGAGGAAGTGGGAGACGAACACGACGTTCTCGTTGGGTTCGGGGGAGGGGACGGCCTGCCCTCGGGCAGGCAGCCGATGCAAAACCTCGGCGGTCAGATATCTGGCCTCCCTCAACTTTTTGATGTCTTCTTCCGTGACGGAGGAAGGCACCCATCGGCCTTGAAGGCTAGATCCGGACATGATTGAAGGTTCGGAGCACCTGACCTGAACTTTGGGTGTTTGAGCTTGAGGTGGGGGAAGGATTCGATTGAGCACGGGAGGGAAAAAATAAAAGCCTTGTCCCTTTATAAAGAGGGTGAATATCAAGCGTCCTCTCCGTGGCCGTTTGGACTTGCCTATAGTCTAGGAGTCCTAGAAGCGGTTGGGTTACCCACGCCCGTATTGATGAGAATCCCGGAATAAGGGGACACGATCTCTGCTTTAACAAGACGTGCCAAGGAAACCGCCTCGCATGACGCGCTGAGGTGGGATAATAAAACGATTCGAATAAAGGCTTGGCCGTGGTGCGTCACACTACGGAATACGTCAGCAGATTAGATTTGTGTAAATATTATTCTCTCTATGGCAATATGTGGAAACTTATTTTGCAGAGCCGGACACTATCTTTGTGTTCAAAATCTTCTATGAAGTACTTGGAGGAGGAACCCGCCTTGCAATGCCGAAGACAATCTGCACGCTGGACTCGCGGTCATTGAAGCCTGGTTTAGGGGCTACTGAGGGAGTCCTGGATTAGGGGGTGTCCGGATGGCCGGACTATACCTTCAGCCGGACTCCTGGACTATGAAGATACAAGATTGAAGACTTCGTCCCGTGTCCGGGAGGGACTTTCCTTGGCGTGGAAGGCAAGCTTGACGATATGGATATGTAGTTCTCCTACCATTGTAACCGACTTTGTGTAACTCTAACCCTCTCCGGTGTCTATATAAACCGGAGGGTTTTAGTCCGTAGGACAACATATAGAACAACAATCATACCATAGGATAGCTTCTAGGGTTTAGCCTCTCCGATCTCGTGGTAGATCTACTCTTGTACTACCCATATCATCAATATTAATCAAGCAGGACGTAGGGTTTTACCTCCATCAAGAGGGCCCGAACCTGGGTAAAACTTCGTGTCCCTTGCCTCATGTTACCATCCGGCCTAGACGCACAGTTCGGGACCCCCTACCCGAGATCCGCCGGTTTTGACACCGACAATCATCTTCATCAAAATTGTTAGAGTTTTCCTTAGCAACCCCGGTAAGTATTTCCATAGCATCATTATTTATGAGCTTAGAGAGGACAGAGGGGTTATCCAAAGCACTGAAACTCAGGAGAAAACCCTTAGCTTCTCTACGGTCGGTCATGGTGATAGAGAAGAGAGTGTAACAGAACGGAAGAAAAATAGCGAACGAAAAAGAGGGGCTAATAAAACGGCAAATTTTTGTGAAGTGGGGGAGAGGAAAACGAGAGGCAAATAATGTAAATTGCGAGGAGATGAGATTTGTGATTAGGAACCTGGTACATGTTGAAGATCCTCCCCGGCAACGGCGCCAGAAATTCCTTTTGATATCGCTTGAAGCTACGTCAGTATTTCCCCAAAGAGGAAGGGATGATGCAACACAGCGGCGGTAGGTATTTCCCTCAGATACGAAACCAAGGTTATCGAACCAGTAGGAGAACCAAGCAACACAATGTAAACAGCACCTGCACACAAATAACAACTTCTCACAACCCGACGTGTTAAAGGGGTTCTCAATCCCTTTCGGGGCACGGCGCCTCAGATAGGCAAACATACGTGAGGTAATTTTGAAGTAGATTGATAGATCGAACGTGAAACGAAATAAATAAGGATAAATTGCAGCAAGGTATTTTTGCGTTTTTGGATTAATAGATCTGAAAATAAAAAGCAAATATAAGTAGATCGCAAAGGCAAATATATTAGAAAGTGACCCGGGGCCGTAGGTTTCACTAGTGGATTCTCTCGAGAAAAATAGCAAACGGTGGGTGAACAAATTACTATTGGGAAATTGATATAACTTCAAATACTCATGACGATATCCAGGCAATGATCATTACATAGGCATCACGCCCAAGATTAGTAGACCGGCTCCTGCCTGCATCTACTACTATTACTCCACACATCGACTGCTATCCAGCATGCATCTAGTGTATTACGTTCATGGAGAAATGGAGCAATGCAATAAGAACGATGACATGATGTAGACAAGATCTATCTATGTAGAGATAGACCCCATAGTTTTATCCTTAGTAACAACAATACATATGTGTCGGTTCCCTTTCTGTCACTGGGATCAAGCACCGTAAGATCGAACCCACTACAAAGCACCTCTTCCCATTGCAAGATAAATAGATCAAGTTGGCCAGACAAAACCCAAATATTGGAGAAGAAATATGAGGCTATAAGAAATCATGCATAAAAGAGATAAAAGAAAATCAAATACTTTCATGGATATAAAAAGATAGATCTAATCATAAACTCAAAGTTCATCGATCCCAACAAACACACCGCAAAAAGAGTTACATCATATGAATCTCCAAGAGACCATTGTATTGAGAATCAAGAGAGAGAGGAAGCCATCTAGCTACTAACTACTGACCCGAAGGTCTACAAAGAACTACTCACGCATCATCTGAGAGGCACCAATGGAGGTGGTGAACCCCATCGGAGATGGTGTCTAGATTGGATCTAGTGGTTCTGGACTCTGCGGCGGCTGGATGAATATTTCATCGACTCCCCTAGGGTTTTGGGAATATTTTGGTATTTATAGAGCAGAGAGGCGGTCCGGGGGCACCCGAGGTGGGCACAACCCACCAGGGTGCGCCTGGGCCTCCTGGCACGCCCTGGTGGGTTGTGCTCCCCTCGGGGCACCCCGCAGGCGCTACTAGGGCCCATTGCGTTCCTTTTAGCCCATAAAAATTCTCCGTAAAGTTTCGTGGCATTTGGACACCGTTTGATATTGATTTTTCGTGATGTAAAAAACATGGAAAAAATAGCAACTGGCACTTGGCATTATGTCAATAGGTTAATACCAAAAATGATATAAAATGACTATAAAATGATTATAAAACATCCAAGATTGATAATATAACAACATGGAACAATCAAAAAGTATAGATACGTTGGAGACATATTAGGCGGCGGCAGCGCGGGCAGTCATCAGTGGCGGTGCGGCCGGAAGTGGCGGGCGGAGGCGGGACTCGGCAACAAGTGGCGCGTGGGGAAGCGCCAGCGGCCACGGCAGTGAGCAGCGGTAGGGGCACGCGAGGCGGCGGGGAGGGCAGTGGGCAGCAGGAGGGGCACAGCCATGGGCGGCGGATGGTGAATGCGAGTGCAGGCGGGGCCCAGTCGACAAGCGAGCGCGATGCAGAGAAGCAGCAGCAACATAAGGCAAAAATGGCACAGGGCAACAATGATTGAGCAACAGGAGGCGGCCGCGAGGCCATGCATGGGCGCGCCCTGGCTGCCGCGTGCGTGGCCGGACATGGCCTAACGTGGCAAGAGGCGCGACAACGTGCGCACGGGAGCGAACTCTGGGCGCGGTCGCGGGAGGCAGCGGACAACGGCTTACGGCAACAGATCAAAGGGGATAAGCAGGAGAAACAATCAAGGGCACCGCGAAGCTCGTGGGCACGTTCGGGGAGGCCAGGGCGGTTCGGTGGTGGTGGACCTGACGATGATGACCGACGGTAGAGGTTGAAGAAGGCGGTCGATTCGGTCGAGGTGGGAGCTCCGAGCTCGAGCTGATCCGCGTAGGGGAAGCAGGGGAGGCAGATGCATCTCTTGGTGCAAGCTCGGCCGGAGGGGACGACGACGACCACGGGGACGATGATGCAGCAATGACGACAACAGCTTGGACGGGGTGAATCGGGAGAGGGAATGGACGAGGGGAAGAAGAGAGGCTAGGGTACCGGGAGGGGTGCGTTGGCGACGTCCTTTACCATGGGAAGGAATCGCGGGATGGCCGACACATGTGCATCGGCAACGTGAATGAACGCTCTACCTCCAGCGCGATGGGGATGAACAGAGGTTAGGGATGGTGCAGTGGTGGGCTGGGCTAGCCACTGTACATACTGGGCTAAAGTGCACAATATCATTTCCCTTCAATCTTTTTGCTAGCTCCTGTTTGTATTTAATTTTGGCACTAAATGAATTTTTGCCAGGGTTAAAACTTGGTTCATAATTCCTTTGCAAAATTGTGGTGCTCTACAAAAACTCTCAGGGTATTCGGAAAGGTTTAAACATTTTTTAGAATTTGAAAGGGCCAATTTATTTGCTGCTAGCCCGCCTTCTAAATTGCTAGGGATTAATTGGTGGGTCAAATAATGTTGGGTTCAACATGACAATGATCAGGGGAATTCATAGAATATTGTGAACATTTTAGTTTTACTGTTTGATAAAATAATTTATTTGACTTTAATTTAAATCTTGAATTTGAACCCGGTTGGGATCAAGGTGAGGTTTAGCAATTTTAATTTTGATGACATGGCACCATCAGTGTGTGATTACCATAGCTTAACTATCGGGGTGTTACAATTCTCCTCCACCACAAGAAATCTTGTCCCAAGATTTAAGAGGGGAAGTAAGGGGGAAAGTTGTGGTCACGTAATTCTAATGGATCCTTTTGTTCCTAGTTGCTCTTCTCAAAGTGGTCGATCCATTACAATGACATATTCATTTCTCTACTTCAGGTCATCATGAAGAAGTCGGCATCCTTTCGTCGGGAACTCCATCGTACTTACGAAAGAATAACGGGTGGGTATTCTGGGAGAACGGACCCAAGGTAACATCGGGGAAGGTGGCGGAAAGTAACTCTCAAATTGAAACTTAAGAAATTATCGAGAGCAAAGTAAGGAGGTATCATGGGAAGTTTTGAGCGGCTAGGCAATCGTTTGATGCCTGTTACGGGGCGTGAAAGGGGTTCAAAGCAACAGGAATAAGTATTGTATCTGATACCAGAATTGATGATCTCTCGGAAGGTGGCTCGTGAATTACATACGGGGCCATACACAAGGAACAACCTTGGGAACAGAGTCAGGTTTCGATCCTGTGGAACTGTGGGTTATGGGCCCACCATGTGGGTTAAAAGTAGGAAGGCGGTGACATCTTACACGATCATGTAAGCAAGGCATGTCAGAGGATAGCATGTCAGTTATGTTGGCAACAACATCGGTATGAAGGGCGAGGGACAAAGAGAACCATTCTCCTGCTCGTTGGACGAGGAGGACCAATAGGCAAAGTTCTTGTCCATTGGTGGTTACCGAAATGTCATCAATAATAGTAACAGGGTCTTACCGACACGATTGTACACCTAGGTGTTTACATAAGCATAAGAATATTACTGCTTAGATCATATAGATTACCAGAAAGGTTAAACAAGACAATGGAAAGGAAAATGTGTTTAAACACATATTTCAGGGATATATCCTTCCCAAGGACAAATAGAGAATGATATCCATGACAAGGTATAAAGTAGAAAACCCTTTAGGTAAGGGGAGAGTAATTTCATGACGTTACCCATACAACGGTGTTTGGATAATTGATAAGGAAATTTTAGCATTGTGCTTCAAATGTTTTTATTGAAATTCGGAGTACCACAGACATGCTTCGAGATAGCATTGACATGGTCTTCAAGCAAAGGTCAGTCTTTGGATATACAAAGGATCCATCAGGAACAACTTATAAAATAAGTCTTACAATTTCCTCAGGGGAGAATGGTTAACCTTGCCAAAAAGAAAACTATAAAAATAGGGCCTCGGTCCAGGTGTGCTAGGCCTGACATCATCTTACTTGGTTATAGAAAGACCAATGTTATAACTCCTAGAAATATGTTCCAACCATCATATCTGACCGAGATTCAGATCTGATCGGTGTCTGGATACCTCAGACTCCGGATGCCTGAGAAGAAAAAGGTGCAACACAACATGATGGGATGACATTGTAAGATTCTAGGGAAATGAACTATGGAAGCAAGTTCCGAAACAAGAGTTCATCATTAAAACCAAGGAGAGGATGAAGAGGTGGCTGATGGACTCAGCGACAATCCATCGAGATTTCCAAAAATACGGATTCCCACAATTATGAGAACAAGGAGATAACATTTGTTAGATCAAATGTTATATTGAATTATGCTCGAGGAAAACATACACAGTTAAACATTGGTTGAAAGGTGCACGCGAGATATAGGCTTAGGTAGCATGATGAGTGCAAGAATGGTGATTCAATAACTAATAGTCTAAGAATGAACTATTGATCATTAACTTCAAAGCAATAGGGTTGCTAGAAGTACAGAATCCAAACAGCACCGTTCACCTGTTGGTATCTGATACGTCCATTTTGCATCATGTTTTCATACTATCATTTATGATGTTTTTATCCATAATAATGCTTTTTGGAGTAATTCTAATGCCTTTTCTCTCATAATACGCAAGGTATACACAAAGAGGGAGAATTCCGGCAGCTAGAAATCTGGACCTGGAAAAGCTACGTCAGGCTACCTATTCTGCACAACTCCAAACAAGCTGAAACTTCACAGAGAATTTTTATGGAATATATGAAGAATATTGGAGCAAATAAGTACCAGAGGGTGCCCACCAGGTGGGCATAACCCACCCGGGCGTGCCAGGGAGCCTAGGTGCGCCCTGGTGGGTTGTGCTCACCCAGGCCCACCTCCGGTGCCCATCTTCTGGTATATAAGTCATTTTTACCTATAAAAAATAAGGAGAGGACTTTCGGGATGGAGCGCCACCGTCTCGAGGCGGTACCTGGGCAGGAGCACTTTTGCCCTCCGGCGGAGCGATTCCGCCGGGGGAACTTCCCTCCCAGAAGGGGAAATCATCGTCCTCATCATCTGAAGGAAATATGCCCTAGAGGCAATAATAAAGTTATTATTTATTTCCTTATAATCATGATAAATGTTTATTATTCATGCTAGAATTGTATTTACCGGAAACATAATACATGTGTGAATACATAGACAAACAGAGTGTGACTAGTATGCCTCTACTTGACTAGCTCGTTAATCAAAGATGGTTATGTTTCCTAACCATGAACAATGAGTTGTTATTTGATTAACGAGGTCACATCATTAGTAGAATGATCTGATTGACATGACCCATTCCATTAGCTTAGCACCCGATCGTTTAGTATGTTGCTATTGCTTTCTTCATGACTTATACATGTTCCTATGACTATGAGATTATGCAACTCCCGTTTACCGGAGGAACACTTTGGGTACTACCAAACGTCACAACGTAACTGGGTGATTATAAAGGAGTACTACAGGTGTCTCCAATGGTCGATGTTGGGTTGGCGTATTTCGAGATTAGGATTTGTCACTCCGATTGTCGGAGAGGTATCTCTGGGCCCTCTCGGTAATACACATCACATAAGCCTTGCAAGCATTACAACTAATATGTTAGTTGTGAGATGATGTATTACGGAACGAGTAAAGAGACTTGCCGGTAA